>NC_056749.1:673829851-674029851 GCF_019279795.1 Protopterus annectens | reverse complement strand
CAAATAAGAATGGGCTCCATAAGTGCAGACCTTATTCAAGAAGTGAAGAGTAAACCAGCAAAAAAATGTTTATGCAAGTTTCCAGTGCAGGTGCTAATAAGGAATGAAGTTAAGACAAAAGCAAAGTAAACTGACAGGCCCCAACACATTACAAACGAAAGCAATTATTTCTATGCACTCTTAAAATCTCACATCAAAAATAATCCGCTAAAGTTTATTCAAAAAAAAATGCCAAAATCACCAATACCGGAATTATTCATAAAACATAGTGACTTTCTCACTCAATATGCATATCTTATTTAATTATGATATATTTTTTCACTAATCTCACTTGCTACAAAAAGAGCACAATTTAATTATCATCGACCATAAACTGAACTTGTAACAAATGCAAAAGCACACTTTTATGAACCACTGAGGCATAAAAGTAAAGAACTGGTATAAATCTCAAGTTATCTTTTCTTTGTTTTAATTAAGAAGTCTCTAGAAACACCCAAACTGTACTGTTTTACTCCTCCTAGATGCATTATTTTTTTTCTTTTATTCAGAAATACATCCCCTAATAATTACTTTTCTTCCTAAGCTACTATAAAGCTCACAGTAATAAAATGATAAAAGAATATAAATATAAGTATTTTAAATTTATTTTCTTGCCATTTAAATGCAATTCTTTTGCCATGTTCTAAGTGTGTTGCAAAGTCAACATTCCGTCACACCTCCAAATGACTTGTTATTTCCCCATAATGTTCTCACCACTGAGCAGAATTGTTAAAAAATGTTTATAATATGAATCTTCTTCTGCAGTACCCATAAAGCACTCCAAAAGTACTTGCACTTGGTGTAGGGAGTTGCCATGAGCCAGACAGAATTTCTAGAACAAATACAATTCCTAAAAAAGGTCTGGACATTATGTATACAAACAATGATATGTGAAAATCTTTGCAGTCCACAGTCAAATATGTGGGTTAATCTGATTAATCAGGAGAGAGAATTCTTTTCTTCATATAAGCATGTTAAGTATTGCACAAAAGTAAACCCGTTGCCTGTCGTAGCTGGTATCTCAGTACTAAATGAACAGCATGCTAGCTAGTGTTGTGTACCATATTTGGTGGAGGCGTATATGAAACTAGCCATAAGAAGCAGCCTACCATCACCAAGGATGATGCCACAGTGCACACAAAAGGTTAGTGACTTCAACAATTGGCTTAGATTCTGGTGTCATTCAAAGGAGGTACAACAAGTAGCTGCTTGGGAGGAGATGGCTGACTGTCTTAGCTGTTTTGCCAAGGATGGCCTGCATCTATCTTCCCAAGTCTTTCGTACTTTGGCTAAATCCTTGTCCCCTCCCATAGTACCTTTTTAGGCAATTTCACTATCCTAAAGTTTCCAACACAACAAAACAGAAGCCGGATAATATAAAGGTACAGGTACGTAGTGCTAAGAGACTTAAGAAAAACTCTACTCCCAAATGGCATAATGCACCTTGCAAAATATCCATATATGCATTGTTGTGGAGACCTGGCTCATGACCAATAAAGACACTATCAGTGCGGGGTTTCAATGCCTACCACATGTTCCGGCCCTCCGCACTAGATGAAAGTACTGACGGTGGTGGTGTCTCTCTGTTAAGTAAAACCAGACTGGTTAGACAGCATAATGACCTGGAACTCCTCCATGCCCAACTTACCATTAACAAAACCATATCACACTGTAGCTAACTATAGTGACCCTCTCTATTTACCCCTTGGCCCACACTTCCTACCTGACTTGTATGGAGACCCTATGCATTCTGCCAAATACCAGTCAAATAGTTGACTTCAAATACCCCTCCATCAAATGAGAGAATTATACATCCCCCTAACATGTATGCCCAGAGATTTCTGGACTTGTTAAATAAAACTCGCTGGACCAGTTAGTCCTCACCCCAATTAGGGCCATCTAAATCATCGATTTGCCTCTCACCAATATACGGTTGTTTTCCAAGTGGTCACTGCACTCATTGTAAAAGGATGCTGAAGACCAAGGAATTTACTAGCAAGAATACCGGGCAAGTGTTTAATATTGCATTCTTTGCAAACTGCCAGTCTGATTGGCTTATTTACATGGCCACTTGCAGTTGGTCTGCCTTTAATGATGGACAGACCTCAAGACCAGTTAAATTTAGAATCTCGGAACATGTAAGTGATATCAGGATCAGGAAACCAACAAACGCCTTATATAAACACACCGAGAAACATCCCAATGCAGTTTTCAACTTTACAATTATTGATAAAATACAAGGTAACAGAAATAATAAATCAGGTTGGCATCAATTGCTGAACAATAAGGAGAAGAAATGGATCATTAAACCGGGTGCTTTAATATCGCCAGGACTTAATGAAAAATTTTAATGTGTAATTCTTTCAATTAGCCTCTAAGTGTGATACACTATAAAAGGATAATGGATGTAACCAGAATTTACTACATTGATGAAGGCTTAAACTTTTTAGCTGAAACCAGTCTGTTGTTTTGTTCTCCTAATTGTATTACATTAAATTATATGTCACTGCTTGCTGGCTCTGCAATTTGACTTTTGCTGAGGATTTTTGGGGCTGTGCAGCTACCATACGTGCAGGGGCTCACACTTGTTCTCTAACTAAACTTAATCAAACAAGATATGAGACAACAGTAGCCACCCAGGAAAAGGACAACCACAAAGCCTTATTTAACTATGTTAGAAACCTCAGAAACAACACCCAGCACTGCACAGAGCTAATAGCAAATGATAGCACACACTAAGACCCAGAGGACATAGCCAGTTTACTAGTGGTTAAATATAGGTCTAATATCATCCCCCTTCACCCCTCCCATTCCTAGATGACATACTGGCAATCATACACCCCTTGAAATCTCCCATGAACATCTCTGCCAATTACATTATAGACATTACAGACAGCAGTACATGGTCTGGATACTCAGGTTGATGGCAATCTGAACATTTGACCATTACATATTCACAGTAGTACATAAATCCTTCTATGTGGCACATCTTATAAGTAACGGCATCACATATAGATCTAAGGATGGTACAATTCCATTACACTTGGCCCTCATCAGACCAATAATTGAGTACAATGCTCCCTTTTGCATGTACCATACCAGACAACCGTAACAACTGGAGAGACCACAGAGGTTTCTCACCAAGAAATTACAGGATGCAGAAAACAAGTCTTATGCTGAAAGACTGAAAACCCTATCACTGTATTTTGTTTTTCTACAGGTTGCTAAGGGGTGACGTGTCTGGCTTACAGGGCAGTCTCTGACCTGGCCCTGATGAAAATGCTACACATTTGTAAATCAAACTGTAAGAGGGTCACTCACTCCAGGGATTTTAACCTAGCCTCTGACATGAACAGGTCATGCTGGAAAGATAGATGCATTTCCCAGAGATTGCCACGTCTCTGGAACAAGTTTCCAACTCATGTGAAACAAAGCCTCTCTCTGACCCTCTTCAAACCCAACCTAGATCAATGGATGGGTGACCGCAAATTCACTCAAGGGGTGGCGCTCATGTCCTTCCTGGACAGTGGAAGTTGCTATTAACTACCACAGACACTTACCTCTGTGAACTTCACTCACCTAATGACCGACAATTAGGGCAACTCACGATAAATATGGCTAGGCTTGTAAGGGATCTAGGGTCATTAGCCTAGTAACCTTCTATAAACCTATGAACTATCCAAGGCTAAGAACACTGCTTCTATGGGGCCAAATAACATACCAAATTGCCTATTGGCCAGCCTGAAACAGAACTTGTTAAACCCCCTACACAGGCTATTCAGTATCAGCCTGCAAGCAGGGTTTGTGCTGAATGAATGGAAGAGAAAAGGTCACCCCCCTGCTCAAAGGTTGGGTATAAACAAATGTGTTTAATTACAGACCTATATGTCTGACCAGCCTCATCTTTAAGGTTATAGAAATGATCGTTACGAAATTAATAAATAAGGATATGGGCAGCCTGCAAATTTGATACAAGCCACTATGGTTTTGTCAAGGGCAGAGCCTGTCTGCTTAGCATGGTCAATTTCTCCAAAAAGGTTGCTGAAGAAATTAATAAAGAAAAAACAGTACATACTGCATATCTAGCTCTTGCAAAGTATTTAACACCATCCCATACTCAGGTAGAGTTGATAAACTCACCCAGCTAAATCTAAATCCCTTTGTACCTTATTAGATACAGTAGCCAACTGTCTCAAGATAGAACGCAGGTAGGGTGAGTGACTCCACCTCCTCCAAAAGACCTGTCACTAGCAGTGTAGCCCAAGGTTCAGTCCTAGGGCCATTCCTCCTTGGCACTTACACCTCTAAGATCAAACTCAATGTTAAGGGTTTATTGCTGAATAAGTTAGCAGATAATTGCAAACATGGCACAATCATAAATTCTCCAGAGGATACCAAGATCTTCTTGGGAATGCATGGTTAGGCTTCTGAAGATCTCTATTCAGCTATCATCTACCACTACTGAATGGACACTATATGATATAGTCGTCATCTACCAAACGAAAATGGACAGCATATGATTCAGCTGTTGTCCATCACCAGTGAAGGAGCACTATATGATGCTACTATCATCTATTGCTAATGAATGGACATTACATGATGCAACTATCAACTACCACTAGAAAGTGGACAGTATATGAAGCAACTGTCATGTATCACTAGTGAATGGACAGTATACGATGCAGCCATCAGATACTACTACATACATACAAATATTTCAAGCAAAAGCGATAATGCCCTTCTAACCTGCCAATAAACCAAAACACTTGTTTCCATAAATATTGCCCAGGATGTTCTTAAAAATATCTTAAGTAGTGCTTGCTTTAATGTAGTCAGTCTATTCCATGCATCAGCTACTCTCTCACAGAAACGATTAGTACACTTTTCATTCCTACAGAATCTTCTACACAGGTTGTCAGATGATTCTCTACTACTTTTTGATAACATCAAACATTCCCTGAGATAGTTGTCCCTAAATGCCCTATATACCTGAATAAGGTCTCCCCTTAAATATCTATATGAGACACTTTATAAATTCAGATATTTAACTCTTTCATAATAACAAATTTTCATATCCATACATGCCCTTCAGTTTATTCATGTTTGACTTCTTATAAAGTTTCCATATTGTTATTCCATTCTCAAGTTTGTCTCTAATACAACTAAAAACACTGACTATCATTTCTGATTTCCTAGGCTTTATATATCTTTTTATGCAACCTATAGTTCTACAACTATCATTAACTAATAATATTCTCCTGGTCAACTTAGTCATGTTCTTTTGAAGACATGCCCTATATGTACATGTAACCACTTTACCCTT
The DNA here is from genome assembly GCF_019279795.1 of Protopterus annectens. NCBI lineage: Eukaryota > Metazoa > Chordata > Ceratodontiformes > Protopteridae > Protopterus > Protopterus annectens. The sequence continues at coordinate 674,024,489 of NC_056749.1, read as the reverse complement.
TGTTAAACCATGTGCATACATACAGACTGTAGAACACCACAAATGAAAAAGATAGATTTGAAAGATACAATCTAAACAAGTATGGGCCTAGGATAGAGTCTTATGGGACATCCTGACCGTAAGCTCGAATTTCGCCTAATTGCTGTATATGGGCCATGTCATATCTATAAGCCATACAGCTATCCATCTTATCAAGAGTACATCAATACCTAGCTGTTCTAATTTATTGATCAGCGTTTTGTGTATGACCCTATCAAATGAAGTTAAATGTATTATAAATTATATCACAGCACAATTTTTCAATCATAGCTGTTATTACATTGTTATAAAACATTACATTACATGTAGTAATAGATCTATTTTCAGCATAAACTTGCTGATATATGGTTTCAAGTCCCAAGTTATTCAACATAACCTTCCCCATTACTTTTCCACAACATGAAAGTAAACTTATGGATCTATATGACTCAGTGTTTGTCTTACTTCCCTTTCCCTTAAAAGCAGGTTTAAAAAGTACCTAACTCCAGTCATGAGGAATTTCCCTATATTTATACAACCTAGTAAATTACCTAGTACTAGGTTAAGTTCATGCCAAAGTGCTCTAAGGTCATTGTTACTAATTCCATCTCTCTCCCTGTGCTTTGAATCTAGTTTGCATAGTTCTTTTTCAATATAATTTAATTTGATTTCAGTATCTCATGTTACCTGGATGTTACTAGGAACATTTATTACCCTCTTTGTGGAGGCAAACTGTTTTTGTAAATATATCTATAATCTGTTGTATATATTTACAAAAACAGTTTACCTCCACAAAGAGGGTAATAAATGTTCCTAGTGACATCCAGGTAACCTGAGATACTGAAATCAAATTAAATTATATTGAAAAAGAACTACGCAAACTATCTGTTGTACTGAGGTGGTGGTGTTGCGGTAGTGTTGTCGCCTCACAGTAAGATGTTGTCCTGTTTGACTCTCAGCTAGAGCATCTTCTGTCTGGAGACATGCGTGAATGGGCGTACCTTTGTTGAAGGTTGTGTGTCAGGGCTGGCAACTCGGCACATAAAAATCTACTGCTAATCATTAGAGGACCGGAGTTCCACTGTGGCGACCCTTAACCGGGAAAAGCCGAAAGACACAACAACAACAACAACATCTATAATCTGTTGTGTCTGAAAATAAATTTTAGAATCTTCATACAGTTTATCAATTTTTATTTCTTTACTCCTACCACTTCTTATGTATCTATAAAGTGTTTTCTTATTAATCCAACAAGCAAAAGTAAGATGAAGCAACACCTGGTTATCATAAAACTAGCAACAGTTTATTCAAGAAACAGGCACAAGGAAAGGCATAAGCGCTTTTGCAGTATTACAACTGCTTCATCAGATGCATAAAATCTATCTAATTCAATGCCCATTAAATAAAGTGAAAAAAAAACACATGATATCCTAGTAAAACTCTTAAAGAGACAACATTTTAAATATCTGCAGTATTAATAATAAACATATAAAAGAGTGAATGTGTATAAAAGCTGGGGGGGGGGGGTTGAAAGGGAGTTTATTAAAACTCCCTTCTTATTTAAAAAGAGGACTTCCTTTCAACATTGGTTTCAATGGAACTTTATCATTAAGTCCTGACCCTGTATCTGATCTTAGTCTAATAATCCATTTGCTTTCTAAACACAGTTTCATTTCTAATATCACCTCCTGTGAGACTTTCCTGCACCATATCTATAACTTGAAACCTAAATGCATGCTCTGGTGATGTGTCTGCTACATGTTTAGCTAATGCATTCTTAACCATAGTATTTCTTACACCATTCAGATGTTCTCTTACCCTTTCTTTCGGTCTTCTGTCTGTTTTACCTACATAAAATTTACTGCAGGTTTTACACACTGCTAGGCAAACCACATGACTGCTGTTACAAGTTGCCTCTACTGAAACTTTACAAACCTCCTTCTGGTCTGGATGAAAAAATTCAACTGCTTGATCTATATAAGAGCAGAAACTGCAGTTATAACAAGGTCTGGTATTATTTTTATTTTTATAAGAATCATATCGTTGTTTCCTGCTATCATACCCCATAAGACATTTAGGGTAACAAAGCAGCTGACCTAAAGATTTATTTTTCTTATAAACTATGCTGGGACATTCACCTATTATAGCTTTCAATTCTGTACTTGTGGTCATGACTCCCCAATGTTTTCTAATAATGTCAACTACACCTTTAGAGTCCTTAGAATATGCTACTGGTACCCTGCACCTAAACTCATCTACCTTATTCACACATGCAGGTGGATCCGAGGAAAAATAAGGCCTTCCTTCATTCCCTCTTCTTTGTATTACTTCAACTAACTTATCAGAAACTTCCTTTTTATCATATCCCCTTATTACAAACCTTTCTTCTAGATCTCTCAGTTCTTTCTTAACATTTTCCTCACTAGCATTAACTCATGATGTTCTTATAGCTTGCCTCTTCACCACATTATTAAAAGTAAAACGTGGGTGCATGCTACTTCAATGCTGGTAAGTGTTCCTGTAACAGGGTTTCCTATATGTCATAGTATCTATTGCCCCATCTTCCTTTAACTTCACTAGCACATCCAGAAAAATAGCCTCCCAATCTGAACAAGTCATCACAAACTTTAAAAAGCTTATGCTTGTATTAATATAATTATAAAAATCTGACAATTCCTTGGTAGTGCCTTCCCATATGAAAAACATATCGTCCACGAATCTTCTGTAGAAAATTACATGTTTGCCTAACATACTGCCTAATACATGTTCCATCTCCCATACTAGCATGATGAGATTGGAGTAGCTATTGGCACATGATGTGCCCATAGCTACGGCATCTATCTGCAGGTAGTAATCCTTATCAAAAAGAAACGCGTTATTATATAAAATCATCTTAACCAAAGCACATAGCATTTCAACCTTTTCATTCAAGAAACAGTTCTGGCCATGTCAAAATGTTTTAACCCACTCTATATCTAAAGTATTTGGTATTACAGTGAATAAGGATTGTACATCAAGTGTAATCATATACCATTCACCTTTTTTTAAAAATAGCCTTAGTAAAATCATATAAATCACATAAAAATTGTCTAGAGTCCTGCAACATGCAAGTGTTACAGTTAATAAATGGCCTTAAGTTTTTCTCCACAAAAATAGACATTGCTTCGGTACTCCACTTCTGCTTGTTGGATTTTTTGGTTGGAGAAGCATTTATTCAGCACACACTGGAATTATTGGACTTTTATGTTTTTCTTACTAAGCTCAATATGTTTATATACATTATCTACAAATTGTTCTTGATCTCATCTCACATTATGTTTAATTTGCCTGTCCAGCTTGTTTATTTCATTTTTCAAAGTCGTAGTTCAATCTTTTTTCCATTTCTTATATTTTTTCTCTCTCACCTTAATCAAGTATCTTGTTCTTATGGAAATATATCCTCCTGATGTTGTAAGCCTAGATGCTGATGTTAATCATTTTTTTTTTATTTTTTTACACTCAATTTCTCTTTCAAAACTTGCTACATTCCTTCTGCAGTTTTTCCACTGAACGCATCATTCTAATTAGTTTTACATAGTGACTGTTTTGCTTCCATATAATCTGTTATTAATCTTCTGTACATTGGTTTAGATTTCAGTCTGACAGAATTATTTAGCAAAAAAATGACTCTTTATAACCCCATGATCACTGCATATCAATGGTGGTAATACTTCACTTCAAGTAACAGTAATTACTTTAAGAACACAACAGTGCCTAGTATGTTCCATTCCTTTTTTATTTTTTTACAGTCTGAATTAATTGTTATTCCTGAACATAAGTTGTAAATAATTTGCCTTACTAATGCTGCTGAATCAGTATTATTCCAGCCTCTTTTTGGTAAATTTAAGTCTTCAGCCATTGTTATTTTTCCCTCCTGTGTTTCATGCAAAAAATGTATGAATTCCTCTAAGTCATCAGCATTTGACTGGTGGTCTATACATTCCAGCAATTGTTATATATTCCAGGGTTGCCGTTACTGTCACTATTACACAATCTACAGTGCTGGTGTTATCACTGAACATGTATAATCACAGGTCTCATAACAATCTTCAGTCTTTATGATAACACCTCCACCTGATAATTTTGTTAGAAAGTCTGTTAAAGTGAAAACATTTATAGGCTGGTACAGCTGGTTTCCAAACATTGTTCTTTAACCATATTTCCAATAAAAAACAACCTTCGGAGATCACTAGTAAATGGACAGTATATGGTACAGCTGTTATCTACCACTAGTGAATGGAGAGTATATGATGCAGCTCTCCATCACCAGTGAATGGACAGTGTATGATGCAGCTATCATATCACTAGTGAATGGACAGCATATGATGCAGCTGTTATATACCATTAGTGAATGGAGAGTATATGATGCAGCTCTCCATCACCAGTGAATGGACAGTGTATGATGCAGCTATCATGTCACTAGTGAATGGACAGCATATGATGCAGCTGTTATCTACCACTAGTGAATGGAGAGTATATGATGCAGCTCTCCATCACCAGTGAATGGACAGTGTATGATGCAGCTATCATATCACTAGTGAATGGACAGCATATGATGCAGCTGTTATATACCATTAGTGAATGGAGAGTATATGATGCAGCTCTCCATCACCAGTGAATGGACAGTGTATGATGCAGCTATCATGTGACTAGTGAATGGACAGTATATGATGCAGCTGTCATCTGCCACCAGTGAATGGGCAGTTTCTGGTGCAATTATCATCTACCACTAGTGAATGGACAGTATATGATACAGATGTCATCTTTCACTACTCAATGGAAAGCATATGATGCAGTTGTCATCCACAGGTACCACTAGTGAATGAGCAGTATATGACGCAGTTATCTGCCATTAGTAAATAGACGTATGATGCAGTTGTCATCTACTGCTTGTGAATGGGACGTATATGATGCAGCTGTCATCTGTCACTAGTAAATGGATAGTATATAATGCAGCTATCATCTGCCACTAGAAAATGAAGAGTGTATGATGAAGCTGTGGTGTACTATTAGTGAGCCTACAGTATACAATATAGCTGATGGACAGTATGATGCAGCTGTTGTTTGCCACAAGTGAATAGACAGTATATAATATTGCTGTGGTACACACCATGCCCCATTCTGGAATTATAGCTAAACTCACTAAACTAGGTATAAATCCCTACGTCACAAGATGGGTTGCCAACTAGCTCACTGACAGACCCCCACACTGTAAAGGTTGCAGACTCCAAATCTGACCTCAAGGTAGTGACAAGTGGAGTGCCACAGGGTTCCATCCTGGGACCTCTCCTGTTTGGTATCTACTTCTCTGAAGTACAGGCTAACACAGAAGGCCTCTGGCTGATGAAGTTCGCAGATGACTGCAAACTAGGAGCCATAGTCAAGTCCCCAAATGATGTGGACATCCTACAGAAGGGCCTCACTGAGACAAATGCCTGGTGTCAGAGCCATGGCCTCAAGCTCAATGCCAAAAAGTGCAGTGTCATCCCTTTGGTGAAAACTCTGTACTTATGAACTATCACATAGGCAGCAATCTACTTAACACTGAATGCGTGATAAGAGACCTTGGGACCCAGGTGGACAGTAGTCTCTCCTTTGATAGTCACATCGCCGCAGTAGTCAGGAAGTCCTTCTACGTGACACACCTCATCATAAAAGGGTTCTCATCCAGGAAAAAAGAGGTCACTGTTCCTCTCTACTTGTCACTCATTAGACCCATTATAGAGTACAACGCCCCTTTTGGAATGTACCTCACAAGACATCTGCAGCAGCTGGAAAGGCCACAGAAGACCCTCACAAAGAGGATTATTGGCCTCAAACAAATGCCCTACACTGACTGCCTCAAAAAACTCCAGTTTTACACCTTAGCATATCGCCTACACCGAGGTGATCTCTGCCTACCATATAAAGCTATGTCAAACCTAGAGCTGTTGGACATGTTACACCAAAAGAAATCCCAATTCCTCCAAGCTACACGCTCTAGGGACCTAAACCTTGTCACCACAATAAACAGGACATGCTGGAGGGATAGATTCCTGTCCCAGAGACTTCCTATACTCTAGAACAAGCTACCCATCTATGTCAAGCAAAGTTCTTCATTAGCACTCTTCAAGAAAAATCTTGATGAGTGGATGGGAAATAGGAAATACACCCCGGGGATCACTTCTGTGTCTCTGCTGGACAGTGGCAAAGGAAAATAACTTTCTTGGGTGTCGTAAGCTATGGTACCTTGCCGGCTAGGCTTACGTAGGCCCTTGGGCAGATAGCCTAGTACCTACCTATGAACCTATTAGTGAGAGGACAGTATTATGATGCAGCTGTCATCTACCACAAGTGAATGGACAGTATATGATGCTGCTGTGGTGTACCATTAAGGAACAGACAGAGTTGTCATCCACCAATAGTGAATGGACAGTATATGATGCTGCTGTGGTTTTCCATTAGTGAACAGACAGTATATAATGCAGTTGCCATCTATTAATAGTGAATGGACAGTATATGATACTGCTGTGTTGTACCATTAATGAACAGATGGTATATGATGCAGCTGTCATCTACCAAGAGTGAATGGACAGTATATGATGCTGCTGTGGTGTGCCATTAGTGAACAGACAGTATATGATGCAGCTGTCATCTACCAAGAGTGAATGGACAGTACACAATGCTGCTGTGGAGTACCATTAGTGAAGAGACAGTATATGATACCGCTGTCATCTACCAATAGTGAATGGACAGTATATGATGCTGCTGGGATTTACCATTAGTGAATGGACAGTATATGATGCTGCTAGGGCTTACCATTAGTGAATAATCAGTGCATGATGCAGCTGTCTACCCATCTACCATTAATGAATGAATATCATACTAAGCAGGTATTGTGAACCACTAGTGTAACGTTTACATCCATTAACATTGTTTTCAATGACTGCTTCTTGTAGCAAGACACAGACTCAACCCCCACCTATAGTATCAGGTTGTGCACAGACTGGATAATTCACACGATCAACTCCAAATCTGGTCTGATATATAAAACAAAGTGCCACTATCCCAGTAAAATTCATGGCTGATAGGGTACATCTGTTTCATGAAGTACACTGGCAACAGAGTCCAGACACGAGAAACTGACAAATATTTCCCCTCTGCATGTATAGTCTCATACCACCCCCTAGCAAATACACCTCAAGTATACTTCATTTAAACCATGTGCACAACTCTCCAACTCTCGACATGTTTCAAACATAATGACAAGCACACATTTTCACTTACAGCCATCACAACCATGCAAGAGTAATCCTATCAAGTCTGCATAGCTATGTAGTGCAGACACCAGTTTACACTACATGGTTAGAGATATTTCTGTCTTGCTGCGTCATTCCCAGTCTGCATGGACACAAGTACATTTAAGCCAGTCTGATGTACGCGGACTTGTCCACTCCCATTTGTCTACATATGGTTCCATTCTCTGATCACTGATAACTATAGTGAGCTGAATGAATATACTGCATTATGTTTCAGCAACATAACTCTGAAGTTTGGGGCACTCACCATATTGCAGAGTGAGAATACAACTGATATGCTATTTTCCTGCACAAAGATATATGGTATTAAGGGCTACTTATATGTAGCAGATTCCTCCCATTGGCCTCTTCACTTGCATCTCCAACTCAGGGTAGCTAGTCCATCACAGTGTTAAGACCTATGCCACAATGCTCTGAGCTTATTAAATTTGACCTTACAAAAGGAATAACTGTGTAAATGAAACTGAATGACACAATGCTGTAATTATTCAATGATTAATATCTTAAACAGCTCTTGACTGTATAAATCAGTCACGATGGGCAGAGCTATTTAAAACCCAAGTCTGCAATTCCTATGTTTTAATATGCCAATGAGAACCTCCCAACAGAGCAGACTGTTCCCAGTTCTTTGATTGCAGAACAAAGCTTTGTGCAGATATGACTACAGATTCTAATAAAATCAGAGATATGCAGAATGACAACTGTCAGAAGCCAGAGGGAGATGAGTTAAGTAAAATGCGTGGCTATTGTTTGATAGGAAAATAAATCCACTGTTGTCGAAAGCTGTTCAAGCTCTTCTATACGTTCTTGTAGAAAGTCTATCTGTACCTTGATCAGCCTTTAATCCAATCAGGTATTACCCTTACCATGTTTGTGAGTAACAGGGATCAGGACCTGCCTTTAGACTAAATTACTGGTCTGCAGTTACTATAACATTTTTCCTCCAAGCAATGTCAACCATGCAAGACAAAATTAACATACATTTTCTGTTATCAGTCTCTGGCAGTTCATACTGTCACACCATAAAAAATATCACACTGATTTGGCAAAGCAGGCACTAAAAAATCCACCAGCACTGCTTACTCCAGCAACTTCACATTTTCTTACCTTCCTTAGGTAGGCACTTGAAGACAAAGAAGCAAGCAAAGGCAGATGCTGAACAACAAACTACTGTGAAGTTTGTTTAGGGCATACAATAAGAGCCCATGCATGCAAACTTGTAATTCTTAGTTTTAACTTATCAATGCTGAGATGACACTTTTGATCGAGGTGAAACAATGGGAAGTTTGAACTAGTTAAAGGACCTTCACAAGCTGGTGAAAACTTCAAATGTGAGTTACAATGTCACTGGTGATAACTAGACTAACAATCCCAAGGGTTCTTTTTAAGCTTAGCCACACTTCCTAAATGTATCTGACAAGTTTTGATAACAGAGGGTCACTTTGGTATATGTAGGTATGGGCCATGGGTGGTCAAGCACTTACAGGCTGGGTCTGTCTGCTAGAGAATAAGTGCCAGACCAGGGGTAAATTTCCAATTCCCCATCCACTGGTCCAAGTTACACCTGAATTGAGTTAAGGAAGAACTTTGCTTCACATGGATGGGACGCCTGTTGCTAAGAAGGGGTAGTCTCTGAGACACACACATGTCCCTCCAGCATACCCTATTTATGTGGCAGATAACATTTAGGTCCCTAGACTGGGTAATTCTGATATTTGTTTTGCGGATGTGCAACAGGTCCATCAGAGTGGGATGACAGAATGCTTTATATGCCAGTTATAGATAGCCAAACAACAATCTGCAGGTGACTGAGTACAGGAGTAGGTCTTTGAGTTGGTCCACTTAGGACATGTTTATACCTTGTATTCTTTTTGAAAGGATCCTCTATAGATGCTCCAGCTGTTGCATATGCCTGGCCAGGTACTTACCGAAAGGGGAGCTGTACTGAATGAGTTATCTGATGAGGGCTGATACAGTCAAATGATGACTTTCTTGGAACTAGATGTCATAACCTTGCTTAAAAGTTGCACAACACAAAATAATTTCCTTACTCTCGCAGACAAATGATGGTCAAATGCCAAAAAACTATCTATACACATCCCCAATTCTCTGGCTACTTGGTCTACCTTTAGGGCTATTTCATCAATAAGGCTAATTTCCAGGATAGCCAACTTGCCAAAGGATATTATTATGCATTTCTAGGCATTGAGTTGGCTCTGGCAGCAGTATTTATCTGAGTCAACCCTTCTTGGAGGATATTAATGTCTTGGATGTCTTCTATAACTGCACCTAGTTTGCAATCATCTGCAAACTCGGTCTGCCAGAGGCTCTTGATGCTGGCCTTAATTTCACAGAAGAATACGTCAAAAAGGAGCAGACCTGGCACAAAGCTCTGAATGGCTGTGCTGGTGACCAGCCTCTTTGTGGAGGTGGACTTCCATACTCTAACTTACTGGGTCCTGACACCCAGCTATCTAGCAGATGACATAGGGGTTCCACCTGATTCTGTGGGTTTGTCTAAAATGCACAAGAGGTCAGGTCTAGGGAGGAAGCATGCTCCACTTTGCCCATGTTCATTGCTGTGGTGACCTTCTCAAAGAAGTCTATCAGGTTCGCTAGGCATGATCTGCCCTTGATGAAACTAAACTGAACTGGATCCAGTGTCTGAAGACTTCCTATGTCATTATTAATAATTTCAATGATAATTCTTCCCATGACCTATGGGCCTGTAGTTACTAGTGTTCATAGACAGTTTAGGAAACAAGCTTCATAAGTGGCAAAACAGTAACCTATTTTTAATACTTTTTATTAAGTTTTAATTATTACTTTATTCTGCAAGGGGCCACAGCTGTGCAGATGATGCCAATACAGCAACATAACTGTTTATCATCTTCACTAAAGACAAGCATACTTACTGCTCTATCACTACTTAATTCAAATTGCCCCTACACCTCCCTTACTAATTTATTTATGTTATTTATTTTTATTTGATTTTACATTTGTTGACCAGGATAGTCCAACTGGATATATGTCCATTTTCAGCAGAGGCCCACGGAGAAAAGCTCCAAGATAATAATACACATTGAATATTTAGTAAATACTAGTTTCAAGCAGATTACAGTCATAAACAATACTAGCATTTAGCACATATAGTACCAACTTATTATAAAACACTTTACAAAACATAACATTATTTTTAAAGTTATACATACATAACATTACATTCAGGTTTAAGACACACTGAGCAGAAGTTATACAATTGATATTTCACTCAGTGGGCAAGTTCTGAAATGTGTCTTGTCAGACTGACCTTTAAGGGAACATAGCAGCTGATCCAGCAATTCCCAGAACTATAGAGGAACTCATTAAACCACATGTTGAAAATACTCTCCCACTAAATCAGGTTCATAATGTCAACAGTTAAAAAGTAGTAAGCTGGTTGTGTGCAGAGGTGTGTGTGTGTGTGTGTGTGTGTGTGTGTGTGTGTGTGTGTGTGTGTGTGTGTGTGTGTGTGTGTGTGTCTGTGTGTGTGGTGTGTGTGTGTGTGTCAGTACATGAGAGGCAGCCCGATGAAAAATAAGGAGTTTTGCTAAAGATTTGTATTTTCCAGATGTAGCTTAACATCTGTTTGCATGTACTTTATCACTCTGATGTTTTTCTGTAGTACATTCTGCTACTATGACTGATTAAACATAGGCCCTAAAGCTCTAGAAAGAATTTAACATAAAACACTCACTTGTAAATTCCAGCTAAACTGTTCACATGATAGAAAGCACCTTCTATGACCCCAAAGATGCTGAAAACTTTTTATTAAATGAGAAGCTCTTCCACTACCCCTGTAGTGACGCCAATGACTTTGAAACACAAGTGAAGACAGACCCATCAATTAAAATTTAGCAGAAATAGTTTCCTAAAACAAATAAATGCTGAGCAGTTTGCCAACACTATTTATGATATTAAGATCTTACACAATGCTTTGTACTGCATCCATTTTGTGTTAAGGGGACAGCACTCCATACAGCCTGTGAGAATAGTTTAATTACTGAAAAATGGGGGATATAAGTGAATGGACTGGTTTAAGTAGAAATATTTCTTAAACAGTTAAGTATGCTGACCATTTTGGACCATTGTCAGGCACATCTCAAACCCATGAAGTAAAATAAAGCACAGCAAACACAAACAAAAATGATAATGTAATCTAAACAGAAACTGCACTATTTACAACTGAAAATGCAAAGCAAACAGCATTACATAAAGACTGAGATAAAGGTAGTTAATTTTTCATACCCTCTTTATGCTATACTATTCATGGGGAAGTTGAAGACTAACCTGGCATTCAACAGGCATAGCCAGCTTTAGGCACCAGAAAATCCTGCGATCGCTGGGGGCCCCCTGTTCCCTAGGGGCCCCCAACCAAAGCAAGTTATCTTATCCTGATATTTTGTTACGTCTGTCAAACCAACAAAAGCTAGTACACCATTCTTGTATACTTAATAAACCACATGGATAATAACTCTTATTTATACCTCCTTTAAAATTCAAAGATATTTCTGGTTGTAGAAACAGGTTTTTTTGTCAAGTAACAGGCATCAGAATTCTATTAAATATTTTACCACTGACATACTGTCCGTGGATTAGTTAAATCCTGCTGTTGGACATTTTCCCCACTTGCTATACCCGTGGCTGCAGGGGGGCCCCCCTTAATCATCCTTGACTGTGTGTGGGGGGGTCCCACAAAAGCTGCTGCAGGTTGGGGAAAATGAGGAAGAAAAAAATGTATTAATTTACTAATTATGCTCTTTAACCTGAAGAGGGCTGTGAAATTACCCTGTTAGGATGAAGTTTATAATGGACATGAGCAATGTAAGCACTTGAGAGATCAGCAGCCCACAGTGACTTATCTAGGTGCAAATTTTGGATTTTAAGAAGAGCTGATACTTCTGATCATCAGGGATGGTTTTCTCTTTCAGAGAGTTTTATAAATACAAGCATAATAATTCCTTTACTTAAGTATTCAGTGCAGTCCCAAAAATAATAGAATAAAAGTTCAGAATCAGGACTACATTTTAAATATTACTCTAATGCACTTAAAATGTTAGTAGAATAACACCTTCTGCATCAACACGTATTTTTGACACTAGGTATAAAACTCAGATGTCTGGATTGATTGGCTGTTTGTAATCCTGAATGATTTACCAGCAAATCAAACTTTTTGCAAAGGAGAAAGCAAATGTATGAACAAAATCAGAGAAGGTCTGTGAAATCAGGGACAGTGACAGGTGTGCATTACTGCTCAATGAGGTAAATAAGTGACCTGCTGCTATTTGACGACTGCTAAACAACAGTCACTGATCTGGTGTGGCAGTACCAGTGTTGCACAATATATTGCTACTTGCTGAAATAACTACAAAACTAGGACTGCTAAGGCTTATGCTTGTGTGTGTGTAAAAAATATCACTGATTTTTGTCCGTGCATTTACCCAATAATGCCAGGCACAGACATTATTCTTCTGCGTATCAGTAAAAAATGTACCTAACAAGTAATTTATATTTCAAAAGTAAGACATAAGGTATATCACAGAACATTCAGACACTTAGATCTTCGTGGAGTCTGGTGGCCCCCACTCAACAAACTGCATAAATGGATACTGGGGGCTCCCTTAATCATCCTTGACTCTGAAGGGGGCCCCAAAAAAGCTATTGCTGGTTGAAGAAAAATGAGTACAAAAAAATGTATCAATTTTCTGACTGATCTGTTTAACCTGAACAGTGCTGAGATATGACCCTTTTAGGATAAAGTTAATAATAGCCCCTGGTTTCAACCACACCCATTCTAAAACCATCCCTGCTCAAATGTGTGTGTACAGAAAGCTGCTGTAGGTTATGGGGTCTGGGGATTGTGTGGTTATTACAACTTCAATTTTCTTCACAGTCAAACCTTAAAGGTGTGCACATTAAGTCATTATAGCTTATGTTTGATGTGAGGACAGTGTGGTCATTGTTTATTTACTTTTTTCACAGACCTCAGAGGTGTAAAAAGAAGGGTACTAAGAGTGGTATACTGTCTAAGAACAACACATTAGAATATTACTGAAATTAATTTCACAATCACACATCAGGCACATATACATGGGGCTGACTTTGAGGGTTGGGGTTAAGGAAGCATTTTCTGTATACATATATCAGCAGTCATTTGAAATGTATGATTAAGGCAAGTTAAACCTCTGCTTTCATCCTAGTCTAACACCAGAGGGGTGTATAGGCAGTGACTGTCTTTTGTGGGGGGTTAGGTAAGGAGGCAGTATTCCCAGATAAGATCTATATATTTCCACAACTGGCTTGTTAGTTTATTGCGAGTTACTATTTTGTCAGCTTTGAACATTAAGCCCTGGGCACAACTTCTGTCTTCCTTGAAAGAAAAAAATAAGACTGAAATTCTTTTCTTTTTCATGATTTTTGTTTAGGCCACCAAGGGAGTAAAATGCTGAGAAAATGCTCTAAAATGCATCCCAGGGGACATATATAACCCTATGGCTTTGGGGGCATCAGCTTAATTGAGTTATTTCCTAAATGGTTATTACTGTACTGTCTTAGTCAGGAAAGGTGTGCTGACAGGATGCAAGGAAAACTAAAGTTGAACAGCAACAGTAGATTTCTTTCCTTAATAATAATTTGTGTTCAAGCCATTACTGGATGAAAAGTTTGTGTAAAAAGAAATAAATAAATAAAAATGCACTTCAGAACATGTAGAAAGTTATGGCTTCTTGAAAAAGTTGAGAGTAAGACAAAATGTGGGAAAAAGGAAGAAAAAAGTAATGTGAATGGGAGATGACTGGAGGGTGTGTGGGGAATGTTGAAACGTTAGGCTTAGTCATCACTTCATTTAAGTCCAGACCTGTACATAAAGTTGTTGTAATGTATCATTGTTGCAACTAAATGGCAGTAATTGCAAGTGTCCCTTTGTTAGATAAGTCAACAAAGTGTGGTATGTAGGCCTTTTGTAATGTAACAGCTTGTAGCTAAAGTCAGTCTGTGCGTACTACTCCTAAAAGTTTGCAGCAAAAATTAAAAGGTTTCTTAAGAGGTGTGGCATTGACAGGATGACACTTATACTGTAAGTGCCTAGGGGCACCCCAACTTGACATTTGCTGGGGGCCCCCAAAATGCTAACACCGGCCCTGTCAACAGGTTAAAGCAGAGAACCAGTCCTAAAAGGGATGCCATTGTACTCCTTACCTACCTGGCAATAAAAGATCAGTACAGTCAGACACGTTGGTAAATCTGTGACATAGACTGATGCTGAGAATGGCTGGATTTGAACTGCTATATCTTCTGCTTAGATGGGAAGAACAAAAGCCACCTATAAAAGAGAGAGAAGATAAAAAAAATGGTACAATTCTGTGTGTACCTGCCATAAAATGTGTATGATTTAATTTCTTTCACTGCATGAATACCTGATGTACCAGAAATATCCTGGATGAAAAGGCTGGCTGTACTAAGTCTCACAGGAGGAACTGCACAATAACAACTTTTCTTAAGAAAAACGTCTTGGAAGATGAAATTTAGTCTCATAAAGGAGTTTCTACTTGGAAGCTGAAATTTAGTCTGAGAAAGGAGTTTTTATGAGAAGCCTGTAAATCCAGCTCATCTTGGCTTAGGGTCAGACAATCTTTCCAAAAAAGTAGCGACTCTCAAAGGAAAAAAAAGATGAGCATACTTCCCAACCTGGCATTTGTAAGGACAGCTACAATTATATTTTAACGGACATTCCCTCAGACAACTCATACAAATGACTGACTGCTAACTCCTTATATTCTAAACCACAGGTTCTTCTCACTGTGTGATTCTGCAAACTTACCCTTTAAGCTGCTGCCTGTCTGCTCATTCAGTCTCTCTTTCTTTACACTCAACTTACATCTTGTCACACAACTCTCTCTCTCGCTCTCTTTCAGAAGCTTTCATTTTCATACTCTTATTTCACCATCCCACTGGTAACTAATTAGCACTTACCCTGCTCTGCTCATAATTCACTGTCTCCACTGAGACTCTGTATCGACACACTCTGCTTCACCTTGCTACATTCGTCTACACTTCACTCCAATACCCTACCCCCACTCCAACCCACCCCAAATATAATTTCCTTTAGACCTGATAGACTCCTCCCCTTCAGTTTATTTCCAAAAACAAACACAGTCCTCCTGTAGCTCCTCCCTTTCTTCCAGTGATCCTACCGACCTTCCTCACCTCACTCCTCCCACTCCCCACTCTGCTTCCTCCCTCCTTAGTGCATTTATCCTTTTCCCAATCCTTCATAAAGCCAAGTACTCTATCATAGCATGGCTAACCTCACAGCAGTATTTTATTTTACCATCCTGTTTACACCTTGTAATACAATTATTACCTCAGTACAAAACATATTTATGTATGCTTTTAGTTAGCCTTTCCATTATTCCTCCAATCTCCTCTCTGCCTGTTACCATACCTACATGCAAGAAGGAGCAATACAGCAATATTAGCAATATGGAGACAAGGGTATATCCAGGATGACTGTTAAATAAGCATCTTAGTTACAATATACAAGAACAAAGGGTCATTCACAACAGTGGACAACAATAAGGTATCATACTCCTGTCACAGTGCATGAAAGTGCTGTGATAAACAAAAACTCAGAATAGTAGAAAGTGCGAGAAATAAGGAGTTCAAATTCATATCAGGATGCAGCACTGCTGACCCACTGTCCACAGTCAAATAGTGGAAAAGAAGGTAGAGAAGAGAAAAGAGTCAAAAAGGACATTCCTAGACTTGGAGAAAACATATAACAAGGTTTCAAGAAATCTGATTTAGGCAGTGCTGCAATGGTTCAAAGTCCTGGAAACACTGACTGAATTCATGAAAGGCTACGTATAATGACCCAATGACACAAATACTAACAGTTTCTGGACTCAGAGTGGGATTCCCAGTGGGAGTGGGTGTGCATCAGGGTTCAGCTCTCAGCCCACTGCTGTTCATATTGGTGATTGGCTACAGTAACAAACAGGTTGGAGGGGAGAGATAAACAAAGTTGCTGTAAGTAGATGATGTGGCAGTACAAGCAAACTCTGAACAGGAACTTCAACAACTGATAGTGGAATGGAATGCAAAACTGAAGGCATGTGGGATAAAACTGAATATGGATAAGACAATTGTTGAGAAAGAAAATGAGGGAAATCCAAAGAGACTGAGAATTCAGATAATAGATAACATACTGGAACATGTTAACAGCTTAAGTATCTGTAAGGGGTTGTTGAGGAAAGTACAGTTGTGTACACTTACCATAATGTAGATGTTCGAGTGTATTCACTGTTGCAGTCATTACATTTGAGTTATCTGCTTGCAGGTAGCCCTCAGTCAGCCTGATTAACAAAGTCTTGGGTCCTGCGTTGGTTGCTGTCCCTTCTTCCATGATGTCAGGTCGTCAGCGGTATAAAACATGCAGCCAATGTCATTATATCAGTTTTTCATTCCCCAGATGTCAGGTGCCCCCCTAATGGGAATCAATTAAATATAAAAATACAATGATACCTCCAACAAAAAAGCAAATACACCAAAAAGCTTTTAAGCATAGTAAAGGAAAGTAGAGGTATAGCCAAAAGAAGTTAGGGGGCTGGAGGGAGGGTAACCAGGATTGCAACAGTGAATACACTCGAACATCTACATTTATGGAAAGTGTACACAACTGTACTATGTTCTTCGTGTTTCACTGTTGCAGTCATTACATTTGGGTAGATACCCAAAGCTATGGTTGGGAGGAGGAATTTAGATAGCATTAGGACCAGCTATAAGGCCCTGAAAGACTGCAGTGGCAAAGCCAGCTTTGGATTTACAGAAAATTGGCAAATGATGATGCTTGGGGAAAGTATGTACAGAACTCCAGGTTGCAGCTTCTAGGATGTCCCTGGTAGGGACTCCTCAGAGAAAGGCTGTAGAGGTAGATGAAGCCCTGGTGGCGTGAGGTCTGATCCCCTGGGGGATAGGTTTTCCATGGTGCTTATAGCAGAAATGAATGCAATGGCCTATCCATTTAGAAATGGTTTGCTTTGAAATAGACTTCTTCTCTGCCCCTGCAGCAAATGCCACCAGCAGTTGTTCAGATTTCCTTTGAGGTTTAGTCCTGTCCAAGTAGAATCTAAGTTGTCTGTGCACATCTAAGGAATGCAGTATCTGTTCCCCTTTGTTCTGTGGATTGGGAAAGAAGGTTGTCAAATGAATGGACTGATTAAGAGCCACACTGGATACCACCTTGGGCATGAAGGATGGATTGGTTCTGAGGGACAACCTGTCCGCATGAAAGATGATGAAAGGCTCCCCTGCCATAAGGGCCTGTAATTCAGATACCCTTCTTGTTGAAGTGATTGTTAAAAGGAAAGCTGTTTTCCAAGAAAGAAATTTTAAGTCTGCTGTAGCAGCTGGCTCGAAAGGAGTTTCTCCAAAAGAAAGTTAAGGTCCCAGGCTGGGGGTTGGAGCTCTCCTGGTTGGTCTCAAATTTTTTGCCCCTCTGAGGAACTGCTTGAGCAGTGGATGAGAGAAGAGGGGAGGTTCTGTGTTATAATGAGCTGAAATGGCTGAGGCGTGAATTCTGATGGAGGAAAAAGACAGTCCCTTGTGAAGCATCTCAGTTGAGTACTGTAAAATCTGAGGTAAATTGGGCACTGCTGTGCTCATCCCTTGAGATTGGTTCCAGGCACAGAATCTTTTCCATTTTTCAGCATAAGATCTTCTAGTACTAGGCCTCCTTGCCTCTAAAATGATATTCATCACAGGTTTACTGAGGGATGGTACAGGAGAGATTAAGTAATCAGCCAGGCGGCAAGGTTCAGTGTTAGAAGCTGGGTGTACAGAATCTGGTTCTCCTGCAGAGACAACAGGGAAGGAGTCTGAGGCAGATGCCATGGGGATAACCATGGCACACTGTGCAGGAGGGGGTACCAGTGTTGGCATGGCCAGTCTGGAGCAATCAAAATCATCCTTTGTTTGTCCAGTTTGGTTTTTAGCAGTACTTTGGAGAGCAGAGGCAGAGGGGGGAAGGCACAGACTGATAGTTTTTTCCAGCTGAAAGACAGAGCATCCACTTTTCAGGCTTGTTTGTGGGGAGTCCTTGCACAAAATTATCCAAATGGTAGTTCTGGGGAGAGGCAAACAGGTCTATATCTGGGCTCCCCCATTTGCTTGTCAACATGTTGAAAATCCTTGGTTTCAGTTTCCACTCGTGAGAGTCCATGAGGTTTCTGCTTAGTTCGTCTGACACTGTATTTAGTTTCCCTGGCAGGAACTGAGCTTCTAGATGCACTTGGTAGCTCAAGGCTGTGTTCCACAATGCCATGGCTAGTCTGCAGAGGGGGTAAGAATGCATACCCCCCCCCCTGTTTATGTACCACATAACAGTGGTGTTTGTCTGTCTTTACCATTAGATGTCCTGGAAGAATGTGGTCCTTGAAGGCTGTCAGAGCATTCTGTACAGCTAACATTTCTTTTTGATTGATATGTAGGTGCATTTGACTTGGGTTTCATTTGCCTTGAATGCACTTCCCTGCCAGGTGAGCTCCCCATGCATAGTGATGGGTCTGTTGTTAGGGTTTGGGCGGCAGGGGGTAGTGTGAATGGTAGTCCCTTGTTTTGGTGGCAGGCCTCTGCCCACCAAAGGAACTCTAGTCGTAGGCAAGATATGATAGGAATCATTGCTTCTAGATCCTGAGAATGTTGACACCATAGGCTTTTTAGATACCACTGTAGTTTCCTCATATGCAGTCTTGCATATGGAATTAGAAGGATGCATGAGGCCATGAACCCCAAGGCTTGCAGTATTTGTCTTGCAGATAGCAGGGTTTTGGTAGCCACTTGTAGGTTGTCAAATGAATTTGTTTCTCTGGCGTGAGGAAAGCCATCTGGGAAGTTGTATTCAAGCTTGCTCCCAGGAAAATAATTTGTTGACAGGGTACCAAGTATGATTTATTTTCGTTTATGGTGTACCCCAGACAAGTTAGAACCCTTTGTACAAAGGCCAGATGATTCAAAAGTATGTCCTGGTTTTCTGCCTAAATTAGACAATCGTCCAGGTATGGGTATATTTGAATACTTCTTTGCCTGCAAAATGCAATAACTGGAGCTAGGCACTTTGTAAATACTCTGGGTGCAGTAGGAAAGCCAAAGGGCAGTGCAGAGAACTGATAGTGCATGTAGCCTGCTTTGAAGCGTAGGTATCTTCTGAAAGATTCCCCGATTGGGATGTGCAGGTATGCTTCTTTTAAATCTAGTGTTGCCAACCAGGCATTTTTGCCTAGCATAGGAAGCAACTGGTGAAGAGTCAGCATCTTGAATTTTGGAATCTCTATAAAGGTGCTTAGAGTAGGCAGGTCCAGGATAGGACGCCATGAATTGTCTTTTCTGGGTACCAGGAAAGTCTCGAGTAGAAACCTTGTCGCTTTTCCTCTTCTGGTACCAGTTGAATAGCCCCCATGCTTAAGAGAGAAAGTATTTGTTTTTGGGCCTCTGCCCACTGATTTGGGGGTAGGTCTGGCCACCCGCTTGGTGTTGGCAACATGTGGAAGTGAAATCTGTATCCCTGGGACACTATATTTAAAACCCATTTGTCCTGGGTAATGAGTTCCCCGTTCTTTGCATGAAGAGCAATATTTCCCCCAAAGAGGCAGTCAGTTGATAAGTGCTTGGCAATTTTAAAATTAAGTCATTGAGACAGCTTACCATAGGGGGGAGGCTTACTACTCCCAGATCTGGAAGTGAAACCCCCCCGCTGCTTAGTCCTGTGCGTACCCTGGGACTGCAGCCTGGGAGCTCTGCTGGATCTGGGTTTGGACTGAGAAAGTCTGGAAGAGGCAGGAAAAGACCAATTCTTGGAAGGTCAATGCCTACTAAATCTTGGGAGGTTGTACTTGTAAAAAATCTTTAACAGTTTGCATAGGTTTTGCTTTTTCTTCCATCTTTTTAAGAACTTCTTCTGCCTTGTTGCCAAACAGGCGGTCCTGGTTTAGGGGAGCATCCAGTAATTTTCCTTTAACATGATCTGCTACGGATTGCTCCTTAAGCCAAGCATGTCTTCTAAGTACAGACCCAGTTACCACAGCACTGCAAGATGCCTCTAGAGAGTCAAAACTACACTGCAAAATATGTCTTCCAACCTGTTCAGCTGAATGCAATAAATACTGTAAATCCTTATTTTCAGCACAATCAGGAAACAACATCACTTTCTGTTTAAGCAATCCAGTAATATGCTGCTGATACTTCAACATATGAAATTGGCAGTTTAAGGCCCTAATTGCCAAAGTTGCAGAAGTGTATACCTTCTTACCCCAATCTATCCAGCACCCTGGAGTCTCTATCAGAGGGGGTAGGCTTTTTGGTAGCAGAAGCTTTAATGCCCTTAGGCCCCTGTGAAATGGTCTCAGGATCCGCAGTAAGATTTTTGAAAAGGAACTTGTGAGAGTCAGGGACCCTGTAATATCTATCAGGTTTCCTGGGAGCAGGAGGTAAAGAGTCAGGGGCCAAGCTAGATTCTGCAAATGCATCATCAACAATGTCTAATACAGGAGGTATGGCTAAAGGCCTGTGCTGCTGCAGGAGTACGAAATCCCTAAGCCTCTTTTTAGAATCTGAGAAATCCTGACTTTCCCAACGAAAATGCTCCGTGAGAGTATGCAAGGTTTCACCAAAAGAGAAATCCTCTGGGGGGGAAGCAGAGGGAATGGATTCCTCAGCATCAGAATCCTCATAGGTAGATAATGGTAAATCCTGGTCATCAAAGGAAACAGAAAATTCAGAATCCTGGTCAGAAGTATCATAAACAAACTCAGTCCTAGGTCTCAGAGGGTGAAGGCTGGCTTCCCCTGATTAAAGTAATAAGGTCTTCAGCCATTCTTATCATCTGCTTTTTAGGCATAGAGGCCTGACCATGCGGTCTGGGCGTCAGTTTTTTAGGCATGGTTCGAGATTTAGGCCTTGAAGAAGAAGATGGCGTCGGTTTAATACGCAAGTCAGTAGGCCTGAATACACCCTCAGAAGTCGGTGCCTGCACAACGGCTCTGGACCCATTCAAGCTAGAGGCATCCGCAGATTCCACAATTGAAGCATCTCACGGCATACCGGACTCCGAATGGGTCTCAGTAGAGCCCTGCGAATCAGAAGTAGCGGGTATCAGGGGCTGTGAAAGTGCCTCACTGAGTACCAGCGAAATGGCGACTGGCTTAGGAGAAGCATCGTCGACAGCTTTGGACCTAGGCGGCCTGTCTCTGTCTTTATCTTTGCATTTTTTCGGAATGTCGGTAGTCGGATAGCTGACCAAAGACATATCAGGATAATTGAACTGAGCACCAAAATATTTAGAAGCATAAATATACTGACGACAAATAGTTTGTGGTTTAAATAATGCACAAAACCGACAGTGAGGTACATCGTGGTCTAGGCCAAGGCAAGGAATACAGTACGAATGAAAATCTTTATGAGGTATTTGCTTTCCACAAATAATGCAATTATTTACTTTTATTGACATTGGGTAAGAGCAAGAAACAGTTTCCCGAATGGGGTACTTAGCTTTTAGTTGAAGACTTTGGTTCTGAAACTCGAAAACAAAAATTTCAGGAGTCGGCCAACCGGCACTTGCGAACTGCTTCTGCTTCGGGCACTGCACAGCAAGAAAGACTGATGTAATGGCGTCGGCTGCATGTTTTATACCCCTGATGACCTGACATCATGGCAGAAGGGACAGCAACCAACGCAGGACTCAAGACTTTGTTAATCAGGCCGACTGAGGGCTACCTGCAAGCAGATAACCCAAATGTAATGACTGCAACAGTGAAACACAAAGAACATCATGGAATTTTGAATGAAGTTAAAGCTAGAATCAGAGGGTTTGCAGTCAAACTGACAGCTGTAACAATGGTGAGACCAATACTTCTGTATGGTACAGAAAGCACAGCAGTTCAGGAAGTTAGAGAAGTGGCACTGAATTAGGAGAGGTGATGACAGTTCATACAATACTCTGCCCCCCATATAGAACAATGGGAAAAAGAGGGTTGATAATGACAATGATAGTGGTGGAATGCATATATTCATCTTGTGTCACTACTCTTTAAAAAGTCACTACTCCTTACTGTACATTTTCTCCATAATTACAAACTAGAGGTCTCATTAAAAAAAAAAAAAACCTCTTGTTTCCTACTTTTTATTGCAACTTTAGTAGTTTTACAACCAGATGGCATTCATACCAACACTGGTCCTTCCCTTCCAAATCTAGTGATTTCAAAAACCGTATTCTGGCCTACATGAACACTGGCAGCATTAATAACAAAATTGTCGCAACTTGATTCTTGGTCAGTTAAATGTCCCTCAAAACTATAAGCCAAAGATGAATCTTTGTTAAAAGACTGCCCACATCCCTGAATATTTAAGCTCAAATTATTCTGTCTTCTGTAGCAACCAGCTTAGCTCTTGCCAATGAGCATTCTTCTCAACTTCTCAGTGCAAGAAATTCGGACAAAGCCTAAAATAATACTAGTACACTTTTAAATACTGCTCTTACAATTTTAGAAAGTTGCTAAAATAACAGGATTTCTGTTAGTATGCGTTTTCTGAGGGATATAAAGTCTGAAACCCAAATGTATGTTATTACTTACTGACTTCAGTCCTTGGTGATTTGTCAGAAAAACACACATTTTATGAGAAACAGACAGAAAATATGGAAATACTCCACAGCTAGGTATGAAAACAGAAATCCAGCAGAGAGTAAAGACAACCACAAGGCCTTCTATAGTTATGTAAAGAATCTCCATGGCAATACTCATATTTGCTCTGAGCTACTGCACAATGGTACCTCCTATACCAAGGCAACAGATATTGCCAATATTCTGGCCTTAAGAGTCACTGTCAAATTTATCCCCCCCAAAGGACCAATCACAATACCAGTAGATTGCCAGGCACCCAGTATTACTGCTGCACAAGTTAAAACAGCACTGACCAAGGCCAAGAATACAGCTTCTATGGGACCTGACAATATTCTTGGTTGTGCTCTACATGAACTACAGAGTGAATTGGCACCTCACCTGTATGCCCTGTTCAATCACAGCCTCACCTCAGGCTTTGTCCCTGCCGAATGGCACACTGCTACAGCCATCTCTCTCTGCAAAGGAGGAACGACTACAGACCCTGGTAACTATTGCCCCATTAGCCTGACAAGTCTGATATGCAAAGCTATGGAATGCACCATCGTGGACCAAATAAACAAGGATATAGGGAATCCCACACAGTTTGGTTTTGTGAAGGGTATATCTGCCCAAGGCTTTTGATACCATTCCCCACTCAGGAATCCTAGAAAAACTCACTAAGCTAGGCATCAACCCCTATATCACTAGTTGGGTTGTAAACTGGCCCACAGATAGAACCCACAGTGTGAAAGTAGCTGACTCCAAGTCAGACTGACAATTAGTCATGAGTGGAGTCCCACAGGGTTCGGTCCTGGGTCCTCTCCTGTTTGGTATCTACTTCTCTGAAGTCCAGGCCAACATGAAGGGACTCTGGCTGACAAAGTTCTCAGACAATTGCAAGTTGGGAGCTATTATTAACTCCCCAAGTGATGCTGACATCCTACAGAATGGCCTCACTGTGACCAACAACTGATGTCAGAACCATGGCCTTAAGCTCAATGCCAAAAAAATGTGTCGTCATCCCCTTTGGGAAAAACCCAGTTCCCATGAATTACCACACTGATGGTAGTTCAATGAACACAGAAGGCATTATAAGAGATCTGGGAACACAGGCTGACAGCAACCTCTCTTTCGATCACTGCATTGCCACTGTGGTCAGAAAGTGGCACATCTCATTACTAAGAGTTTTGCATCCAGGAAGAAAGAGGTCATTGTCTCCCTCTACTCTTCCCTCATTAGGCCAATCATCGAGTACAATGCCTCATTTTGCATGTACCTCACTAGACACCTGCAACAACTGGAGAGGCCATAAAAGTACTTCACAAAGAGGATCCCAGGCCTTAAACACTTGTCCTATAGGGACAGACTCAAAAAACTCCAACTATTCTCTGTCTCATATGGCCTACCTTAGAGGCGATCTCTGCTTGACTTACAAAGCCATGTCTGACCCAGCTCTGTTAGAAATGCTACATCTAAAGAAATCTCAATCCCTCCGCACCACAAGCTTCAGAGACCTCAACCTTATTACCACAATTAACAGAACATGCTGGAGGGACAGGTTCATAACCCAGAGACTGCCCATGCTATGTCAAGCAGAGCAGCTTGCTGACCCTCTTCAAGAGAAATCTTGATGAGTGAATGGGAGACAGAAAATTCACAGGGGTTAACTCCAGTGGCTCTACTCGACAGAGGCACTGGGAACTAAGGTCACTGTGGCACTATGGCAGGGTAATCCTATGGCTAGGCTTTTAAAAGCCCATAGCTACCGGAAGCTGTAGATGACTGGGGGGGGGCGGAGGGTGAGAGGGGCATTTAGTGATCTAAAAAGGGAAAATCTTTATAACTATTTACTACCACAACATAGGTTCACTTGGAGGACATTTTAAGCTTAGCCAATTCCCTTTTGGTGCTTGAATTAACATTTTCTGATGGGTCTTACCTATCCCATGGTTGATAATTGTATATTAGCCCTAGTGAGAATAACTGTGATCATACCATAGATAATTTGATGGGACCCATGTAAGGGATACAGCATTTAGGAACTGCCTCTATCCATTACTTGCATGAGGGGCAATCCTGGAGTACATGTCCTATTACCCATCCTTAGACCCAAGTTGCATTTGGATATGGATGGATGAGCAATAAATTAAATTTTAATTAAGAATTTAAACTATTTCAAGTATTTCTGGATAATAAATAAAGTATGTCAACTACGCACAGGCTCCTATAAGCACGGTGATGAGGTGCACAGACTAAACCAGGTAGCACTTGTGTTTAGAGGTAGACAATACATTGATTTACTGAATTAACACATCGAGTACAAGTATCTAGGCATATTTGTATGTGTGAAGCTGTGTGAAGGATTTGGAATGCCAGTCTTTAAAAATACAATGTTTCCACAGATCATGATTTCTCTAATTTGACTAGTCAAAATCTAGTATCAGAAAGGGCCTGGGAGAGCTCATCACTCTCTCTCACCTACAGCCACTGCCACAGACTATAGATTTACGCCAGGCAACTACAAGCCTAGGGGAATCGACTGCCGAATACACAGGATGACTATATGAGCTGTGACACGGGGGTCTTACAGCGAAAACTAGAATCTCCTTTTAAGGCAGAAGACAGGGAGCCCTTTATATCGATGCTACTCTGCTGTAACTGCAGGAATTACAGAGACGACAACCATCTACATCCGACCATGAAATGTAACCCACCTCTGCAGCTGGGGAATGAGACCGAAATGGATGTCCTGTCTGGTAGTTTTATAAATTGTCAGGCTGAGCCCAGCAGGTAAACTGCAATAACCTGCATAACAT
Organism: Protopterus annectens; assembly: GCF_019279795.1. NCBI lineage: Eukaryota > Metazoa > Chordata > Ceratodontiformes > Protopteridae > Protopterus > Protopterus annectens. Next base: position 673,998,629 of record NC_056749.1, on the reverse strand, counting down.
TAGGTTATTAAATAAAGACAAACGGGTAACCACCCCCACCAAAACACAAAAGCACTTTCAGGAGACAGCACTCCTTTGCCATATACTCCCCTATTTAGCCAAAATGAAATGCATAAGCCACAGGACGACAAAGAGTCCTAAGCCAAAGATGGAGAACCTCTGTAAAGCAAGCTCCAGCAATGCCATACCAGTACCAAGGGAAGTAGTGAAGGGGAAACTCTAATAACGATACATACAACAAACAGCACCTTAATCGCAGTGACCCGATGTAATGACTCAAACCAAAACTCTTAACATTCAAGTGAAGAGGACCGGGCCTTGACTGTCAGGGAGAAAGGGAAAAGCTTGGCTAAAACGATGTGCAATGGAATTCTGCCTTCTGTCTCTGACTCATCATAGTGTCACGTGAGATTGGTGGATGTATTTAAATGACACGACACTACTAGGACTCGGGTATTCCTGACTTACATTGTTTAGATATGTGTGAGATCTGAAGGCAGTTTGTCGGTCATAACAGCACCCTTCCCAAACTATTGAACTCTCTCTAACAGTTCCGTTCTTCAGTTAGAATGGATACGAAGTGTATGATGTCACGCAGTAGTGTTACTTATGACGAGGGTTATTAGGGTTCAGTGTATTTACATCCCATGGTATCACTTATCTGGAGTAGCTACTAGCTGTACGGGTTAGGAGGTGAACGTAGCTCTTCACAAATTGTTTTCACATATTGTGCTTACATAGTAACTCTTAAGTTAGATTTCACACTTTTGTGTTCCGAATGACTAGAGCAGTATGTTCTACACAGCAGTTTTAGACCATTTCAGGGAAATGGCAAAAGTTGTTGCTAGAAGTAAATAGGACAGCTTTACTCATCTTCTGCCTCTTAAATCCCCCTCATTTTGGCTCCAATTTTTGGTTGGTCTCTCCTAAAACCATCAATTTGGGGAGAAAGGGAGGTTGATTACACTTGCAAAGTTATTTTACTTTAGAACGCATACGTTAAGCAATCAGGCGCACTTTTGAGTTTAAATTCAATGCGTGCGTGCGTCCTCTGTGTGTTGTTACAGGTCTAGCGGCTATAAAAGTGGGGATGCGCTCCCTCCCCCTATGGTTCCAGCACCTATGTAAAGGCCCCTGGGCCATTAGCCAAGTACACACCTATGAACCTTGTAAAATCAGTAAGGTTTTGTTTGGTCCTATACAGGAAGTCAGGTTTCTGATAAGTCTTTTTAATGATATGGAATGTATGATGGTCATATCTGAAACTGTTGTGAATTATAACACCTAACAGATTGGTTTGGATTAATGTCTCAATTTTAGTGTTACTGGATGAAGTTATACTGAAAGTTTGTTTTTTGGTTGAGGTATTGTTTAGAAGTGAAAAGCATCAGTTTTGTTTTTTTGTGACTAAGAATATTAAGAACAAGTTTAGGGTGGTCTTCTAGAGTTTGCCTACAGATGGGGCTGCACATATAAGGGTGGAATCATCAGCATCTTGATCTATACAAGCATGCCGGGTGGCACCACATGTAGCTTATTTATGAAAATGTTGAAAAGAAGGGGACCTAATATAGAACCTTGTGGGACACCAATGGTAAATGTTGAAAGGCTGAGAGGTTGTGTTGCCATGTAACTGCTCACAAACTGTTAGATGGTAGCTAAGGAAACAAGAAAGGCTGGAGTGAGAGACAGACCTGCAGATGAGAGTTCAGACAGAAGATATTAATGGGATAACATGTAAAATGCTTTAGATTAATCTAAGAAAGGCTTGATATTAGTTTGCCATTATTCATGTGCTGGTTGACAGAGAGCAGCTATTGTACTATTACAGGGTCTGAACCCAAACTGAGTTTTGGGGGTTATTTGAATAGAGGTACTGCACAAGTTGTGTATGAATGCACATCTCCAGAATTATTGACAAATGGGATGGGATTGCAATTGGTCTAAAGTTATTAAACTCTGCAGATGTTCCTCCTTTGTGTAATGGTAAAAATACAGGATTTTTTTTTTCTTATTAAAAAGCATATGTTTCAGACATGGGCCTGTTTATCAGGATAAAGACTGGGAAAGTTATAGCATTAGCAGCCTTTTAGGTACTCAGTTGGGAGATCATCAGCGGCAAAGGAGGTTGGTTTAACTTAAGTTGGACACAGGAATAAATCTGAATGTTTGTCACTAGTCAGGACAGAGTCGAGGGAGCGATGAGACGATCCATTACTGTTAATGAGGAAGAGTACGGCTCTAAAAAGGAGTTATACTGGGAGTGAACTGAGTCAACAGAGTTAGTAGCAGACAGGCAGGGTGTGGTAGTTTGCCCAGCATGTGATAATTTCCTAGCAGACAACCAGAATACTTTTTGTTATAACAAGTTTGTCTAGTTTGTTGTGTTCTTTTACAATACTTCCAAGTCAAAGTGTTTAATTCCTATACCATATTTTCCAGGCTTTATCTCTGAAGCTTAAATATCTTTGTTAGCCATGGTGCAGAGTTTGATTTGTTCATTTTGATACACATAGGGGAAAAACTGTTGAAAGTATTCAGGAAAATCTCATTAAAATGTGAGACAGCAGAATATAACGGTCTACCTCACTTAGTTCAACTCACTAATCGTCAAACACCTATTCTTCGAAGTCACAAATCATCGAATGAACTTTTCACTGAAGCTGTTCTTAGGGCAAAGTAATGGTTGGCCACATCTGGAATTTGTTCTTTTCCCCACTGCAGTGTGATCTCGGAGTTGGTATATTTAGTTGGGGTGAGGGGTGTAAATAAGTACATACATATACATACACATACAAAAACACATACTTATGCATATGTGTATATAGATCAAGCTTTGTTATGTGATACATCAAATATCTTGTAGTGTATGCTTAGAGAATTAATTTTGTGAGAAGCATTGAATTCCAGGATTCTACAGTATTACACATTTCATAAAGCAAACAAACCAGAACTCTGTGTAGTCAATGTAACAATTTTCTGTGTTTTTAATGTTAGTGCTTCCTCTTTTAATTTCAATGAACCATTTTAATTTCCTACATTTTACTTTATAGAGCTTAGATAGTCTGTGTAGGTTTTTATGAATGCTATTATCAGGAATCATTTTCTGCTGAAGTCAGTGAGGTAAATTTTATTTTTTTAAGTGATGGCTCATTTATTTGATGTAATTCAGCATTTTATTAAGGTGTGCATTAGGTTTATAGTTAACTGTTTTTAGTCAGCTAGAATCATGTTTGTTTTGATGGTAATGCCAGTTTCCCAATGGCTATCTGTGGTTAGCATTTCTTTTATTTCAAGCTTTCATTCGAATGAGAATGATTTCTTTTTTCTGGAGGTTTGCTTTGACAGGACAGGTTGTTTTTGAGGAGTTGTATACTTGGATTTTGTGTGCACAATGTATACTTGAAACCAGCCACATCAGAAGGATAAGGGAGGGTTTTCAAAAACAGACCATGCCAGTAAGGCAGAAAGCTTGTTACACAGATATAGTTTTGTAAGTATGTTTGTCTATTATAGTTTCATCAATAAGCCCATGGAACTGGCTGACATGATATTGATATAGAAGGCAGCTAACTAGACAGTACAAGTGTGTCATGGGTGGGCGGACTGTGGGCAGTAGAAGGCCTTACAGTGCCGAATTATTCCTGGAAAAGGGTGTATGGCAATTCTCATGCCTATCCATCTTTGTGCATGCATAACACCTGAGGTGTCACTGATAGCTTCTGAACTTCTCAGAAATGGCACTGAGGTGGACAGGTGGACACTGTACCATCCCCTAAATGCACTTCAAAGCACTTTCAGCAGTCTGAGTTGGCTGCTTTTTGGTTGAAATTAGACTGTATTACTAGGTGTACTCCTCCCACCTCATTTGTAGATAACATATGTATGGAGGTCCGATATGGTAATGCTAACATCTACCCCTTACTTGACCACATACACTGGTGTCTAGAAATTATGTAAGAAATCTTCTGTGACTTTTCCTGAGCATCAGCTGAATGCAGGAAAGTACTGTATCTATGAAACCCACCCATAACCCAGCCTCTTCTGATCTGCATCATGGTTTGCTTCTGACATCATCATCATCATCACCATTCAGCCTTGAAGGAATATCAATGGGCCTGGATACCCATTTTGGGTTAAAACTGATTACAGGTATTATAAAGGCATGCAACTGTAAGCTTGTTTGTAGTGTGTACACTATAGTGACAGTATATACTACTTGCGTCATTTGTGCAACAGATACAAAATCACTTTTCCCTGGGATCAGACATGCACTCTGATGCTGTGATATTTTTTTTTTATTCACTGAGGGCAGGATGTCAGTTTACAAATGAAATGAATGAAAGATTTGCTAACTAGTAAAAGCATATATGGCTAAATTATATTCCTGTAGTATTCACCAACTGAAAAACATAATGCAAAGGTTTAAAAAGAAAGCCATCTTATACAAGATGTCTTTAAAAGACTTGACACTGCAGCCTTGGAATATCCATTGCTTTCCGGCAGAAGGTTCGGGGTGATGGCCACCTCAATGAATCTGCCATGTTGTGACAAAAGTATTATAACTGAGAGAGTTCCCAGTGTTAATTTCTCAGAATCTTTCCAAGAACTTGTCAGTTTCTTGCATTAATTAAAGGTATTGGGAAATTAGAGATGCTATTTATTACCTAACACAAACCTCCAGCCCTGCACTGCTGGATTCACTTTTGTTATAGGCTACATTCATGGCCTGCTTGTCTCTGGATATGACACTGAATTTACTTTTTAATTTCACTAAATGTTGTTGACTGGATTAGCCCCACTAAATGTATAGCCTATTTTCAAAGCAGACCAAAGTTGGAACATATACCCACTGGGGGTAATTTGTCAAGTACACAAGAGAAATTCCTATACTCAAAGGTGAGTGGAGACGTGAGCTCTCTGTAAATGGCAGGTTAAAATGAGGGCAGAGAGGTGCTACAGTAAATAAAGTGATGTTAGATGTGGGATATATGGGAAACGTGCTCAACTGCAAAGCTGAGACTTCAAAGGGTGACAATATGCTGCAAGCTGTCAAGAGAAGTTGTGGAAATGCCTGATGTGCTAGGAGTTGTTGCAGTTACAACAGGAAAAGTGCCTGAAGCAGAAAATGAAGGGGTAAACAAGAGTGTATCGGATGAGAAGTAAAGACTTCATAAGGAGTCAGACACCATGCAGCAGATGCGGAAAAAAAAGATGCAGTGGGGGAACCCCATTTTTAAGGGGTATGCTGCTGTTACAGAAAAACAGAGTGTATCAGATGAGAGTCAAAGTTTACAAGGAGTAGAGATCACAAGGCAGAAGTAAAAACAGCGACAGTGGGAGAAAAACAGTTTTTCCTGAAGAAAACTTAACAGATGCCATTTTAAAGAAGACAAAAGTAACCACCAGAATTATATGTTTTTTTGCTCTCTGCTGTTCATCCTGCCAGAGAACAACCACTCAGGTAAAAGCAACCATACTGAAGTGCCTGAATAACTTTATTGATTTTCTTATTTCAAAAATGTTTTATTTCAAAAACTAGTGTGATGCCTCAGAAGGAGTTAGAACAGTTTAACTGATAATCGAAAAAGTCTTCCAACTACTTTTTTGCAGGAAAGATTCGGTAAGGCTAATGTTAAACTGTTGCTAAAATACACAGTTTAAGAGGATGCCACGATTAAAAAAAAAAAAAAAAGAGGTATGGACCAGTGGCATCACAATAACACAGTGGATAGAGTTGCTTCACATCAAGAGGATATCCAGTTTGATTCCCAGGTGGGGTGCTTTATGTGCAGATTCTCTATGTCTTCCTTATGTTTGAGTGGGTTTTCTCTGGGTGCTCTGCTTTCCTCCCACACTCCAGTAACATGGAGTAGGTGGACTGGACACTCTAAACTGGCCATAGGTGTTAGTGTATGTCTGGGGTATGGAAGAACAGCAGCGGTAAGGCTTGCCACTCAGTGGTGTGAACCTTGACTCTAGATGATTGTCACTGTGAGAAAATGGGAAAAGAGGTCGTGGATGGAAGGATTATGCACTAGTGACGGGCAAGCCAAACTCCCGATGATACTGACATGAAATTATTAGTATTAACAGACTATGGGAATAAGAAATTACTTTGGAACAATGTCCTTATTTTCAAATCTGATTTACCTGTGCATAGGATGTCCTTATTTGGGGAGGTATGTTCCTATTTTAAGGACTGATTTAGCTCTTCATACAATCTTCATACAATTTTCAGAAGTGCCCTTATCACACATGACTTTTGAAACAGTCTTCAGACTACCTGATACTACATGACTAAAATATTGGTGGCAACAATAATTTGAAGAAAGAAGACACACATGCTGCATCTCTCTTTTTAATTAAAAATAAATTAACTTGTGTGGTAGAATTTTGCAATGTAGTTCATTAAAGTCTACAGGTTTTACAATAATGTGCTTATATATTCCATAATTTTGTCACTCACTGTTTACAGACAGAGCTACAGGAATGGTTCCATTGAGATTTGGAGACTCCTCATAGTTACATGACTTACATAAGCACATTATAGGTGCTTGACAAACGTACAACGGGATTTGTCACTTTCAGAACTGTAAAAAAGTGCAAACAAGAGAATACGTACTTACTCCAAGACTCAAGTACCCTGGGGTATTCCACCCACACCAACATGCAACAGGCAAACAGTTAAATATGGGAGATAGGGTTTGCAGCTCCCTCTCCTAACATTTTGACATATCTGGCTGAGGTGCAGCTTCCCCTATAAAAATTAATGAGTAAGTTTCTGAATTTGTTGTTATTCTGATTGAATCACAGTTTACCTTTCAAAGTGTTGGCCCTCACATTATAGGGTCTTTCACTTTTGAAAGGCAAAAGTTCCTTCTAACTTCTTAAAAGATATACCACATCCACCTTTAATTCAAGAAACAATATGTAAAAGAATGCATACCCTTTATGAAAAGAAACGGTACACATCATATATAAATTTGGTAAAACCTCCGAGTCAGAGAGATCTATATAATACAATAAGAAAATAACATATTATGCTAACTGTTAACAATGTAATATAGTTACTATGTGAGTATTTTACCACTGTTAGAAGAGTAGGCACTGTTCCAAGTTGGTAGCAGAACGTAAAGGCTCCATGACTGCTACACTAGGAAATTCTATAGAATTCTGCTTTCATATCTGCTGAAGAATACTTCTATGACACCTATACAATGTCAGGCAATTCTAGCTAGGACCTGTGCAGCTGACTCTCTGACATCTGATAATTCCGGTAGACTTAACAAAATGTTCCAATTTTTCTGTACACTATTCATGAGTATATCTGAATTCCTAGCATATGTTGTTAAAAACCTGATTGGCTGTGTGGTCCTCTGATCCCTGATCTCTTTTTTCACCTGGATTAAATGAGCAATTTTAATTGAACCAATGGGATATGTTTAAAATACTATTTAAGTTGCATCAATTGATTTGTGTTTTTTGTCACTGAAGAAGGCTGTGCTTTTTTGCCAGCCGAAACCGGTCTGAGCTTTTTTGATGTTTATTTAACATTAAAGGATTTTTTATCGGATCCACTTTGGTTGCTGGCTTCATTTTGGTTGTGTGGATGCTTTTGCTTTAGTTGCCGTGCAACTTTTCTTCGTGCAGGAGGATTTTTTGACTAGCTACATTATTCAACATGCCCAAATCACCTACAGCCATATTTTACATTGTCGAGTGGCTAGCCCAGCCACAGTGCGCAGTCTGTAATCTGTTTTCTCCTATCTTAAGGATATTGTGCATCACAGTAGATGCCCAAAGAGGCTGGTCTGTACAACTCTCACTCCTATAGAGTACCATGTAGACTCTTTGCTGCTGCCCACAGCTCTATTTGTTGGTGCATTTGAGATGGAAACACTCAGTAAGTTTTTGTGAGACAGAGACACAGGGAGAACATGCACACTCCAAACAGGCATTAGTCAGTGGTCAGGATCGAACCTTGTACCTTGTGCATGGGAGGCGAAGACCTTAACCATTATGCCAACTGGTCTCTCCAGAAACATTGGTAGAATTAGTACAGGCTGTGTACAAGGACCCAATGAATCAAGTATGAACAGTGTTTGGCCTTACAGAGGGGTTCCCAGTGGGAGTGGGTGTGCACCAGGGTTCAGCTCTGAGCCCACTGCTGTTAATACTGCTGTTGGATTACATTAGCAAACAGGTTTGTGGGGAAAGATCAAGAAAGTTGTTGTATGCAGATGATGTGGCATTACAGGAAGACTCTGTGCAAGAACTTCAGCAAAGGATAGGGGAATGGAATGCAAAACTGAAGGCACATGGGTAGAAACTAAGCACAAATAATACAGTGGTAATGACAGCAAACTGGAGAAATAAGAAGAAGCTGAGAAATTAGATAGAAGGATAGACAGTGAACAGGTAAATAGCTTCAAGTATCGGGAAGGGTGGCTGAGCAGAAGGGAAGTCTAAATGAAGACATTAGACAGAATCAGAAGGGGTGCCTAGAGTCTCAGGTGTAGTCTATGACAGAAGAATTCTAAAGAAGCTGAAAAGTAAAGTGCACAATACAGTGGTGTGACCAGTATTAGTGTATGGTACAGAAACCTGGGCAGTAAAGGTAGAGCAGATGAGGAAGCTAGAGGTGATGAAAATGAAGTGTCCGAGAAGGGTGGTAGGATGCAGACTGTGGGATATATAAAGAAATGAGGACATAAGAGTAGAAGCCAAAGTAGCTCCAATTGCAGAAAAGATCAAAGAGAACAGATTATGGTGGTTTGGACATGTGCAGAAAAGCAAAAGACAATCTGGTGAAGACGAGTTGTTTCAGACAGGAAGAAGGTAAGAAAAAGGGGACTGTTGACAATGATGATATAATTATTTATCATTCCCAGAAGCCCCATTTTTTCACTCTATCCTTGTGAAAAAAAGCCTGTGACTTTACAAAATAGTTCTTGCATAAATGAATGCCTCTGAGATGGGCACAGTTGCAGTTTTACCCAAGGATGTTAATGGAGACCACCACCTGATCTGCTACACTGGTAAAAAGTTAAGCCATATTAATAAGTGCTACTTGGCTATTGAAGGACAGTGTGGAGCTAAGAAGTGGGCAGTTACCACCCAGAAAAAATATCTTCTGCACAGGGAGCTCATGCTTGTAAAAGATTGGACTCCATTAATAGTTATTCAGACAAAGGGATACTGCCCTGAAGTAACCTCAGTGGGCATTGGCTCTTCAGATCTTTAATTTTAAGATCTTACAGCAGGATGCACTGTAACCAATTAAATGCATATGGGCGGCCCATGGATGCAGTCCATCTGCTGTGGCATGAACCAAGATGAAGCAGTCAAAAACTGGTCCACATGAACCACTTAAAAGTAAGTTAAGTCTTTTTGGCCTGGGGAGGGTGATATATATCCAAATGGCAGCTGATCCCTTTAAGAATCCTATCTCAGAAAAAGGGGATTAAAGTAATGACCTGCTTTAGTCCAAGGTACAAGCACAGATTAATTTCACCTCTATTTGCCTAATGACACTAAGAAAGCCACTTAACCACACAGTGGTCCTGGGCTGCCACTGTAAAGGGACTCTTCTGTCCAGTGAGCTTACACAATCAACAAATAAATAAAATAAAGCAGACAGGCAGTGAAAAGTTAATAAAGGATATTTGCAAGCAGACCTACTTAAGACCTCTGCCCTGTTAATGAGCAGATTTGTGGAAAGGACTCTAGAACTGTGCACTTAAAAGACAGCAAACTGGAGGGGTTCCTGTGTGAGAGAGGAGTTCATACCTTTTAACAGAGAGGCCACTGTGATATATTCCTGCCTCTGATAAATGTACTTCAGACATCCCTTCCTGTGAGGAAGTCTAAAAAGAAGCCTACAAGAGACACGTTCTGTCCTGTCAGGCCTTTGTCAGTTCTGTTCATTTATTTTGGCCAGCTATTTTGCTAGAACTTAGTGTGAACATGATACTGCATTTGACTGTAAAGAAACACTACACTTCTTGAACTAAGTAAAGTCTACAGAGTGTGAATATTTATGACACAAAGAGTTTATTTGAGACTGCAACTAAGTACTCCAGAATGAAATGTAGGCTCCATTTTTCCTGTTTGTTGAACTTTCTTGTAAATAAATATGAACTTTAGAAAGCTGGTTCCAGTGAAGTGATGCATCACAAGTAAAGCCATCTGCCACAATTTGTATACTTATATTTAAAGAAAACCCTTGTTCATGCTATTTCCATTAAGAAATAGTTTTTGCAATTATTAGAAAATTTTCAGTATATTGCATTGAAATTATCTTCCACCTTTGGAAGGAATATGACTTTACAACCTTTAGTATCTAAGAAAGTTTGGTAATTTAACATATTTACTTAGCAGTGGGTACAACGTATTTACAGAGGAGGCCAAAGAGGGAAAGCTCCACAACAAGCAATAAAAAGACAAACAGAACAAAAAGTACTGGATACTGTTACAAATCACTGAAAAAAAACGGTGATGCTGTAGAACAGTACCTCCCCCAGGTGAGCAGTAGCAAGTCTCACTTAAACCCCACCCAACATCTTGTGACGTGTTCGAAAAAAGAATGAATATTCATGTTGATTTCTTCACCAGCCACATGAACATTCATTGTGTATTTGGCACATTAGCTGGAAGGGGCAGTACAATTATGTAAAGCTAAAGAAATAGCACTATAAGTCCAAGTAATTTTCTATTTATGTTTCTGCAGGAGGGCAACCCCGCTGCACTCCCCACACACCCTGCAAATTAAATATACCAACTGCGAGATCACACTACATTGAGGAAAAGGGTAAGTTTCCTGTTCTGCTCTGTACCACAGCCAATACATGCATGATGTCACTGTCAAATCTGCATGGCATCAATCATGCGTCATTTGCATACCACATCACAGCCATTTGGCATTTCAATCACACAAGGCACGCCCACTTCTGCACAGTCCAACCAGAGAGGTACTGTTCTACAACAATGGCTACTCCAGAAAATTATAACATTTTAATATCGGCCACGGTGGTGCAGTGGTTAGCATTGCCACCTCACAGAAAGAGGTTCTCCGGTTCGATCCTCGGCTGGGGTGCCTTCTGTGTGGAGTCTGCATGCCCTCCCTGTGGTCGCGTGGGTTTCCTCTGGGTGCTCCGGTTTCCTCCCACATCCCAAAGACATGCTGCAGGTGGATTGGACACTCTAAATTGGCCCTAAGTGTGAGTGTGTGTGCGTGTGTGTGCCTTCTGTGGAAGGTTGGGCGCCGGGCTGGCAACTTGACACCGTAAAACACTACTGCCAATCATGAGCGGACAAGGTGATCCACTGTGGCGACCTCTAACCGGGAGAAGCCGAAAGAAGAAGAAGAAGTTAATTAGTTTGCATTATATAATACACCAAAAATCAAACAAATTGCTGGTTTCCTACATTTGGTTGAATGTAAACTAGATGACTTTCAAAGCAACTTTTCTTCTCCTGATAGGAACTTTCTGACTCATTTACATTAGGCAACCACTGACAATTCAGTTTCTATCTGTATTTTCCTTTTTTTCCCCAAAAATGTGTGAATGTACATAAATAGGGTGCAGTAGTATGGGGCAAAGATGCTTTTAATTTTTTTCATCAAGACCATTGACCTGGCTGTTCACTGTGGTTGAATCTTTAACTAGTTGAATCCTGACAAAGCATAAGGGATGTCAAATCTTTGCATAGATGCAAATAGCAAAAGATATCAGCTAGCTATCAATTTGTTGAATGGTTATAGTCCCACTAGGCATAGCCCATTTTCAGGGGTGAAATTTTAGCCAGGATACCAGTGAAATTTGGTATATAGTTGTATATACATACATTTATTTGTATTTTCACTCCATTAAATTACTGCTTTTAACTTTTTTAATAAAAACTAAAGTTTCCCTGCTCCTTTTTTTTAACCAGTGCAAAAAAGATAGTTTACATCTACCTGAATTATGTTTAATATAAGCAGCTGTGACTTTAGTTTAACAACACACCAAACAGACAGTGTTTCCGGAGTGCAGCAACATCCTTAACCTGCACTGTAGTGTCATTAATGGAATGAATTTAAGCACCTGTTGTGGGAATAGAACCAGCAGCATTTTAACATTCTGGTATCAAAGGTGAATATCCTAGCTGTTAGCCACTGACAGTGTTCAGGAATCAAATCCCAAAGTACAAACATTTCATACTAAAAAATCTATATACAGACTGTGACTTGCAACAAGTGAAAAAGCAGAAAATCTTCAAATGACTTAAAAACACATAAAATGCAGTACCTACATAGCATACTGATGGAAGAACAAGGTTATCCCATGGGCCTACCACAAAGTACTTAGACGTATAAAATGAAGTGCACTAGTAAGTTGCTGAGCTATTAACTAGTAGTGTACCAACTAATGCAAACACCAAATGATGAGATACTAAGAGTGAGCCACATTAGCTTGTATGTTACCTTGTGAACACGTATCTAAGACAGCCAGTTTGAACAATATGTCTGAACACTTCAATTTTTCTTTTTTTTTTTTTTTGTGGTTGGGAAAGCTTGTTCTAGCTAATTGCAAGGTATGTGCTGGACAGTGTCTCTGGCTTTGGTACCGGTTTCCAATATGTAAATCCATGCCTTGACTCATGGTTGAGTAGAGCAGGGATTTTGCCTTTGCAATACAAGACTTTACATGCAAAGGTACATTTCTTGGGTAGAGTCTGTTTTCAGAGTTAGCTACTTTGTTTTGATGAATGGTGAGATAAAGAAATGAGGTCAGTGACAAACAAGGCAACTCCTGTGCATGTTCCATTAGGTTAGTGACAAACATGGCAACTCCTGTGCATGTCCCATTAGGTTAGTGACAAACATGGTAACTCCTCTGCATGTCCCATTAGGTTAGTGACAAACATGGCAACTCGTCTGCATGTCCCATTAGGTCAGTGACAAACATGGCAACTTCTCTGCACGTCACAAAGAGTTTAACAGTAAGCTCTTGGGAAACATTCCTTTTAACTACAATGTAATAATGGAGCATTTCTCCCCGGGCCTCCGCTGAAAACAGGCTCTATGGAACCTAGTCGGACTTTCCCGGTCAACAAATGTTAAATAAATAAATAAATAAAATAAAATAAATAAATAATAAAGGAGATTTGGGAATAACAAGGCACAAGAGAAAGTTAACATGGAATCAGAAGTCAGGAATGGTTTTATTCAGTAAAAGGCATCTAACTTATGACAAATGTCTCTGACTATCTTAAATGCTCTTAGACAGGGAGGCCTTCATCATTCATGATACAAACATATTTCCAAATGTCAGTCTGCTTGATTAGGGCCAAGTGCTGCAATTATCTTAGAGAGGTTAGATGCATTAACAAGATCTTGCCTCTTCTTAATGAAATAAATGTCTTCATTTTATTTAGAAAGAGTTTTGTTTGGGTCCCGGCTATAACTGAGTTAAAGCCTGCTTGCAGTGCCTTGACAAGGCTTTCTTGACTCATTACTGTTTACTAGTGACCAGCCATCTGAGTACTGTTTAAGTTCAATTTTTCCAGTAGGTTTCCAGTATGCCAATGCATTACAGTGGTTTACAGAGAAAAGATGAGGGGTCCAAGAACTGACCCTTGGGTACTCCAAGGTTGGTCTGATCTCACATCAGAGACACAAAGTCATAAAATACCAGGATTGGGGGCAGAAATGAGGGCAATGTGAAAGAAGGATAACCAAACAGTTTCAGCAGTAGTAGGAGCAATGGGTCTTATAAAAAGAATCCACAATCATACATGGATATGTTACCAATACATAAACCAAAAAAAACGTACCACCAGGGTTTCCGGACTCCACACAATTTTATTTAACATAAATTGTTAAGCGCTTTCATCAATCTAAGTTGACTTCATCAGAACAATTAACTCAGCTAATTGTCCATGGATGAATTGGAAGGAATCCTTTCCTTTTTTCTGGTCATTCTGGTCCTCGGGGCCTTCCCTTCCTTTTCTGAACAGCAGACTTCCTGCAAACTAACACAGTGAATGCTTTTCCTGTGGGTGAAGCAACACTGATTGTCCCAGTAATGCCACTGAACTTGGAGCAAGGCCCAAAGTTTTTTAAGTCCAGAAATGCCGCAGGGGTGGTACAGTGGGCAGTACTTACTGCTTCTCATCATTTGGCTCTCTGGTTCGGTTTTTGGCTTAGGTACTTCCTATGTGAAATGTGAATGTCCATCCTGTGTCCATTTGTGTCATCTGTGGGGGCTCTAGTCTTCTCCTACATCTGAGGATGAAATGTTGATGAAACAACAATCATCCAAACTATCCAAAGGTGTGTGTGTGTGTGTGTGTGTGTGTGTGTGTGTGTGTGTGTTCGGACCCCCCCCACCCTGAAAAGGATAAAGCAGACATCAGACAATGAATGAATATAGCAATAACCCACACCTGGGTGTGGGTAATGCTGGATTTACCCACAATTGGTGTGGTTTGGTCATGAGGGCGAAGCTCGAGTGGCCAAACAAAGCCAACCGTGGGTAAATCCAGCATTACCCACACCCAGAAGTGGGTTATTGCTATTATACAATGACATTATTTAAGAAAAAAAAATTACTTTTCTTAAATAATGGCATTGTATAATGCCTCCTTGCTGCTCTTCCGCAGCTGTCTGGTACTCTGCGGCAGTTCTGATGTACTGTGCAAGCGTATACTTACGCAGTACATCAAAGCTGTGGGCAAAAGCAATGGAGAAAGCAAGATCTCCGTTGCTTTTTACAACCTGTCTTGCTATGTTAAATGAGTTTAACATAGCTAGACAGTTTTTAAAAAAGCAACGGAGAATCTCCGTTGCTTTTTTTAAAGCTGTCTCACTAGGTTAAACCCATTTAACATAGCGAGACAGTTTTGAGAAAAGCAACGGAGAAAGCAAGATCTCCGTTGCTTTTTAAAGTGTCTCACTATGTTAAATGGGTTTAACTTAGCGAGACAGCTTTAAAAAAAGCAACGGAGATGCTCCGTTGCTTTTTTTAAAAGCTGTCTTGCTATGTTAAACTCGTTTAACATAGCGAGACAGGTTGTAAAAAGCAACGGAGATCTTGCGTTCTCCGTTGCTGTAAAAAAAAAAAAAAAGAGTTATACTAATGGAAAAATGGAAAAAGTCCGGGCGATTGGACCTTTTTCCATTACTATAACTCTGATTTACAACGTTCACACTGGAAAATCAGCATGCACGTTTTGGAATATTAATGGGGGGTCGTTGTATAATGGACATTAATAAACACTTTCTGTGATTATCATGTTATCACATTCTCCTTTACATATAAAAAAGATCAGGAAAGGCAATGTTTACAGCAATGATTACAGTTCTTGCTTTGGGGTCAGTGGGAAAGACTCACAATAAATTATATATATCACTACAGAAAAGTATCTTGCTTTCTCTGCTTTTATAAAGTAAATACATTCTAGCCTATTAGGTAAGTCAGACCAAAAATCTTAAAATACATTTCAGATGATTTTATTTTATTATTTATTTTATTTGTAAAAAGAAAAAAAAATCCTTTGTAAATGCTTAATATCTTTGTTCTGTCTTGAACCCACAAATTACCACAATTGTAAACTGCTGTAATCTTTTTTACCAATGTTTTAAAGCTTTGTCTTTAACTTACAAATGACTGAAATTGTAAACTGCTGTAATCTCTTTGTAACCTTTGTTTTGGAGCTTTTCTCCCCAGGACTCCATTGAAAATGGGTTCTTATTGGCCCAATGGACTATCCTGGTAAACCAACTGCAAATAAAATAAATCAATGATCACAAAAGCATATGTATTTTAAACTTTTGTAGTTCCTTAAGATGATCTTTATTATCACTTAGAATGTAACATGAAAAGTTTAAAATTTTGATAATACTTCCATTAAGAATTATTTTTTTCTAATATGAAATACAAAATTAACAACTACAGGTGTGGTTACTTTCACCACACCATACTATAAAAGCATTTTCCTCTTTTACAAGGAAAATTTTACATCCATCAGTTTCTTCTTAACGTACAGATATACTACCAAATGCCAAAGCTATAAGACTGCATTTATTATTTTATTTTTCCTCTTTTTGAACAATGTAAGATTCAAGGTGCAAGTGTTTATTTTCAGAGGCAACCTAAGTAAACTAACTGGCTTCCGAGAGCCACACTGTACAGGGAAGACTGTGGGAATCAAACCCAGAACAATTAAGATAAAGACTATCTGTAACTCATAGCCTTAAACCGTATTGTATACATGCATACCTGAACTAATATTGAATGCTTAAAGAATATGTTTTTAGATGGTCATCTAACCAGACTACCATATGAATTGTCATACAGCCAGGACATCATTCCATCACAAAATGAGACTGTGCCTACCAGCTAAGCAAAGTTTCCACAAAATGAGTGCATACTGACGATCTGTGTTGGAAGGGTGCAACAACAGTGTCCTAGTTTATCAGGTGGTACCATATATGATCATTTTTGAGGAAAAAAAAACACTTAAAAATGACAGACTAACACAGATGCATTTATTTTCATGATTTAACAAATCATACTGTAAAAACTGCTTACATTTTAGTGTAAAGCTTACAGAATTCCAGTTTGTATTCGGAAGGGGTAGTGCTGTAGATAGTGTTTCTGCCTTACAAGAACCAGTTTCTCAGGTTCAGGTCTTGGCTGTGATGCTGTTTGTGTGGAATCTGCAGGTCCTTCCTGTAACAACATTGATTTTCCATGCATGCTCTAGTTTTCTTCTACAACTCAAAGACCAAAGACATGTCATAGGTGAACTGGCGAGTCACCAAAATACTTGTAGTTATGTGGACCATTTGAAACTTTCTGTGTGTGTGTGTGTGTGTGTGTGTGTGTGTGTGTGTGTGTGTGTGTGTGTGTGTGTGTGTGTGCATCATGCATTGGACTATTGTCCTATTCAGGGTTTTGACTGGCTAAGCTCTAGCTTCCTTGTGACTCTGAACTGAACTGGAATAAGTTAAGTAATGGACGAATAAATGAACATTCATACCTGCAGCCTAGATAACATAGTGTTTTTTTATTTTTTACTTTTTACTACCTCAAAAGCCAAGAGTTAGGTGCCACTAGACACTCCAGAATGAAGGATCTTAAAGGAGCCATTTTACAATTAAATAATTCTGAAGCAAAATACAAGAAGGTCATAGTAATGGCATAAAATACTGCTATATGTAAAACTAGTTATGAGGAACTCATGGATGACATTTTTCTGTCAGGACAAACTGCACCTGAGGTGTACTGGACACAAGTTACTGGGTGCCAGCATTCCTGGACAGCTGAAAGATTTTAGAGGCACCTCTAACAAGACAATGAAGGAGAATAATAAATCTACTGAGCTACTAGTTTTTTACTAAACAATGTTTGAAATGTTATTAATTTTTTTTGTATTATTTTTGCTCCGGTGCCTACTGGTCATCAAGCTTCTCTCTTGTTCAGATACAGCAATGTCTGAATTGGGGGGGGGGGGGTTATCATCCAGGCAGCCATGAGGCTTTTTATGCTGTCACTGGCAATATTTTTATTAATGAGCTATCCTCTTCTATGGTGGCGACATGAGCAATTACATTAACAGAATGACCATCTATGCCCCTCATTCGAGGCATGTGTGCTCCTTCCACATGTGCTGACAGGGAATGCTATCACTAGCTAGGGTGGTCATGCCCACATCATCACTTCACTGACTCCTCACATCATGATGAGCCCCCACCAACACGGCCAAGGCTCTGTCACTGAAGCAGCAGTGCAGGCCTGGTGAGAAAGACCATCCCTACCCCCAAGACAAGCAAGCGCTCCTCCCCGTCTGAACAAGCACTCAAACCTCTAATCAAAGTCAGGCTGTGTGGGCTGTAATGAAGGCTTATGCCTCTACACCATTGGTGCAGGCTTAAGGCATTTATTAACCTACAAAATATTAGTGAGGAAGGGATAGACACATATGCTGTCACACAGAAATGGATAACCTGACACTGAATACAATACTAATAACCAGAGACCGGACATCATACTACACCAAACTCCAATCTGTACACCCCTCCAACCCAAAACAATTCTGGAATACTATCTCCTCTCTCCTCCATCCCGGTAATAGACAACCTTTGACCCAACCTAAACCTCTCTGAACTTGATACTGCCACATTATTCAACTCCTTCTTCGTGGACGATATAGCTAAACTAACCACCTCCTTCCCCAACCCTCCTCCTAGCTCTCTCTCCCCATCCTCATTCCATCCTTCTGACAGCACAAAACATCCATCCTCCATTAAACTCAACCCTGTTCCTACAAGCATAATAAAAAAACTCCTCACCCAACTAAAACCTTGCTCTACTGCACCAGAAAACTTACTCCCTTTCTTCCTCAAACTTGCAGCCAACAGCATAGCCCTACCTATTTCCATTTTAATAAATAGGTCCATCCAAGAATCCCAAGTCCATTTATTTGGAAACATGCATTCATGATTCCACTCCACAAGGGTGGAAAAAACTACGATACCACCAACTTTAGGCCCATTGCTATTCTCCCCCACTCTCAAAAATACTAGAAAAATGTATTCATGCCCAACTACTATCACATTTAACCCACAATAACCTCCTCACCCCTACCCAACATGGTTTCCACCCTAGCCACAGTACCACTACAGCTTTTCTGTCCTTCCTTGAATCTATCAACCAGGCACATGACACTGGTAAACTGGTATCTTCCTTATTCCTAGATCTATTTAAAGCCTTCAACACAGTCTCCCATCCCATACTCTTATCCCAACTTTCCACTCTCAACTTTTTTCTCTCTACATTTCTTGGTTCTCTAGTTACATCTCTGAAAGACACCAAGCAGTAAAATGGAAATCCTCAATCTCCTCCTTCCTACATACCCCCACCGGTGTACCACAAGGATCTGTGCTAGACCCTCTTCTTTTCAACATTTTCATTAACAACTTTCATCTCTCCATTCCCAAGTCTTCTGTAATTCAGTACGCAGATGATTCCACTATCATCTGCACTGCTGGCAGCCCCTCTGACTTACTATTAAAAACCCAATTATCCTTTTCCAAAACTGAAACTTGGATGCACAACAACTACCTCGCCCTAAACTCGACCAAAACTAAACTAATGGTATTTACTCCCTCCAGAACTTCCACCATTGATAATTCCTCCTTCATTATTCTAACCCAAAACAACACCCCCATTGAAATTGTATCTCACACAAAGCTCCTTGATATCATTATAGGTTCATAGGTCTATAGGTAGGTACTAGGCTATCTGCCCAAGGGCATTTTTAAGCCTGGCCAGAGTGAGTCGGCTTTCACCGCCCCATTGATTAATTAACTGAGCCTCTGTCAAGCAGAGCCAATGAAGTGATCCCAGGGGTGTATTTTCTATTACCCATCCACTCATCAATGCTTCTCTTGAAGAGTGTTAGTGAGGGGCTCTGCCTAACGTAGTTAGGAATTTTGTTCCAAAGCATGGGGAGTCTCTGTGACAGGAATCTTTCCTTCCAGCATGTTCTATTTATTGTTGTGGCGAGGTTTAGCTCACTAGAGCACGTGGCTCGCAGTGACGTTTTAGCTCACTAGAGCATGTGGCTCGCAGTGACTTGGATTTCTTTAGGTGGAGCATGTTCATCATTTCTGAGTTGGACATGGCTTTGTAAGTCAGGCAGAGATCACCTCTGAGTAAGCGATATGCCACTGAGTACAGCTGGAATTTTTTCAGTCAGACTGCATTGGACATATGTTTGAGGCCAGTAATCCTCTTGGTGAGGTACTTTTGTGGTCTTTCCAGCTGTTGGAAGTGTCTTGTGAAGTACATTCCAAATGGGGCATTGTACTCTATGATGGGTCTGATGAGTGACGAGCAGAGGGGCACTATAATGTCTTTATTTCTTGATTACCCCTTAGTAATTAGATGGGCCACAGAGAAGGATTTCCTAACTACTTTGGCAATATGATTGTCAAAGAAGAGATTACTATCTACCTGGATCCCCAGATCTCTCATTACCTCTTCTGTATTAAGGGGGCTGCCACCTATGTGGTAATTCGTGGGTGTTTTGTTTTTCCAAAATGGGATGACTATGCATTTTTTGGCATTTAGCTTGAGGCCATGACTTTGACACCAGGTGTCTGTCTCAGTAAGGCCTTTTTGAAGGATGTTCGTGTCAGCCAGAGAGTCAATTATGGCTCCCAGTTTGCAGTCATTGGCGAACTTGGTTAGCCATAGTCCTCCTGTTTTTACCTGTACTTCTGAGAAATATATGCCGAACAGTAGGGGTCCCAGAACCGAGCCTTGCAGGACACCACTTGTGACTGGTTTAGAGTCGGACCTGGAGCCCGCTATTCTTACCGTGTGAGTTCTGTCTGTAAGCCAGTTGGCAACCCATCTTGTGACGTAGGGGTTTATGTTCAGGCTGGTGAGTTTTTCTATAATACCTGAGTGAGGAATGGTGTTGAACGCTTTGGCGAGATCAAGGTAGGCTATGTGAACCACCTTTCCCTCATCTATGGCCTTGGTGACTGTCTCAAAGAAGTCAAACAGGTTTAGTAGGCATGATCTGCCCTTAACAAAGCCGAACTGGGTCGGGTCAAGTGTTTGGAGGTTCCCAATGTCTTTGTTAATGAGTTCCATGATGATGTGCTCCATAGCCTTGCAGACCAGGCTAGTCAGGCTTATGGGGCGATAGTTACCAGGGTCAGTTGTGGCCCCTCCTTTGTGGAGCAGAATAACCGTTGCTGTGCGCCATTCTATGGGCACGTAGCCTGTGGAGAGGCTGAGGTTGAACAGCGTGTTTAGGTGGAGGGGTTAGTTCGTTCTGTAGTTTGTGCAAGACGCAGCCTGGGGCACCATCTGACCCCATTGATGCTGTGTTTTTGGCTTTTGAAAGGGCTGTTTTCACCTGTGCTTCTGTGATTTCTGGGACACTACACTTTTCTGGTATTGTTGTGGGCCCTTTTAAAGGTGAGAGGGAGGTGAAGTTTGCACTGAATCTATCTGCCAGGATGTTGGCAATATCAGTAGGTTCAGTATATTTTTTGCTATTTTGCACTAGCTCAGAGCATATCTGTGAGTTGTCACTTAGATTCCTGACATAATTAAAGAAGGCATTGTGGTTATCTTTCGAATCCTTGGCTATTTTTCTTTCGAAGTTAGCCTTGGATGATTTTATGAGGGACCTTAGTTGCTTACTGATACTGATCAGGGATGTCTTTCCTTCTTGGGATTTGCTTTTTTTTCTGAACTAGTTTCCTCCTTCTGTTGTATAACCTGTTTATGGCAGGGGTCCACCAGACTGGTTTCCTTCACTTTGGGGAGTGAGTCTTGGGCTTGCTAGGGATGGCACGATCCATGCATCCTTGTAGGTGCTCAAAGAGTGCAATTGTAAAGGATTCTGCATCTTGGGCAGTGTTATCCTTTAGTGTGGGGGCTGTGAAACTTACCACCTCTGCCTTAAATAAGGTGAAGTTTGCTTTAGAAAAGTTTTTCACTGTGGTTTCCTTGGTTGGGGGTTGTGGTGGGGTGTGGACATCCAGGGTGATTAGTTTATGGTCTGATCTAACCAGTGACGGGTTGACCTCCGGTATGGAACACCTGTCGCCCATGTTGGTGATGACCAGGTCCAATATGTTGTGGCCTCTGGTAGGGGAGTTTATCAGCTGATCCAGGGCATTTGAGTTGATAAATTTCAGGAAGCGCTGAGCCTGGGAGTTTGTACTCAAGTAGTTTTCCCAGTTAATGGTAGGGTAATTGAAATTGCCCAATATCAGGGTGTTCGGTAGGACCTTCATGTTTTCCAGTGTCTCCAGAACGGGGGAGTGGTGGTCCCGGGTCATGGAGGATGACCTGTAGCAGGCCACAATTTGCATTGCAGATTTGCCCGATGCTAGTTGCACATGCATGATCTCAGAGGTATCATGCTGCGCCAATAACCTGGAGGTGTGAGTATCCTTGATGAATATGGATACACCCCAAAATGTGTGGTATGAGTTGTAGCCCAGTAGTGCTGGAGTGCTCTCTCTAGCCTTGAACCAGGTTTCAGTTACTGCACAGATGTCGACATTCTCCATATTTAGGAGTGCTTCGAGCACATGCATTTTGAGATTTAAACTCCTGGCGTTTAGTAGCATAACCCTCGTTTTTTTACTTGTGCTGTTTACGATGGTGGGTTTGAATTTTGAGCCTTGCCTAAAAAAGGTACTAAGGGGGGAGGAACAGCCTTGACCAGTATTCAAAAGCCAAGGGGTGGCAGGTGCAAGCCGTCTCTTGCGAAGCAACGCGGCTTGTCGAGCATGTCATCCCAGGCTGACAGACACTGGATCCCCTTTGAATGACACCAGAAGCTTAGCCAATTGTTGCAATTGATCATTTTTTCTTTATACTGAGGTATCATTCTTGGTGAGGGCAGGATGCTACTCAGGGTCAGGGTCAGGGTCATACTGGCCTGGGCTACATGATCAGACAACTCTTCCATGTCTCTTTTCATGTAGTCCAGGGAGGTACATTTCAGGTCATTCATACCAACATGAACAATGACAGAGTCATATTTGTACTTGTTCTGGAGTGACCAGAGTGCTTGTGTTATGTGACGGATTCTGGCTCCCGATAGGCTGCTAACAGTAGCCTTCTCCTTGTCCAGCCTAGTGAGTGGGGCGTCAGTGTGCCTGACTATTGAGTTGCCTATTACTAGTGTGTTAGGTATGTTATTTCGCCTTAAGGGGTGTGATTGTGCGGCACATTGATTTTGTGTTATATGTGTTGTCTGGTTTGTAACGGGAGGTGCAGGTTTTGTGGGTGTCTGTTTTGGAGCTCTCTGATGCTTTTGCAGGTTTTTATTTAGAGCCTCCGAGTATGATTTAGTGTATTTATGTGTAATTTTTGATAGTGCTGGTTTAGTAGGTCTATGTGAGGCTGGAGGTGTGGTGCAAGTGTTAACCTTCTCCTCGTGACTGTCTGTTCCAGTCTTGGGTGGAGAGACCTTAGCCTCCAGTTTGGCTGTATAATTGCATCTCTCGCATATGTTAGTATTTTGTGGTAGGAGGAGAGGGCTGTCTGTGTACATGAGGCAGTTGTAACATTGCCTCAGGATACCCAGATTCACCAGCTGGACTGGAGAGTACACCTGAAGTTGCCCTTTGGTCATGCCTGAATAGTAGGGTGAGCTGCTTAGTCGCTTGGTTGGTGAGGGTTAGATAAAGAGCCTTGCCCTGCTGGGCAGTCAAATATCGGGGTATATTAATGCTTGCTGTTAGGTCTGAGCAAGTGCTGGACTGTAGGATGCTTTTTGAGTGCTTAAATTGAGAATTAGACTAGTTTCAAGTGAAAAACTAAAGAGGAGACTTAGTGGAGCCAGGAATAATTTAACCCTAGCTAACCAGTGCTGCCCGGTGCACAACCCGTGCAAACACGGTTTTTAAACTACTAACTTTTGGGCTGGAACCACTCCTCCAAGGACAGATGGCTACTCAAAGTTCCCCTCTCTCACAGGTGAACAGAGAAACTTCCCTCTATCCAAGTAAGGTATGGGCAACTCAGAAACTTGTAACACAGCCCTGAATTCAGCACTAGCCTGAAAACTGGACTATACTAGCTTAGAAAGGCGAGAAACAAGAAAAAATTTTTTTTGAAAAGATAAGGCAAAAACAGTAAAAAGTTCACTTAAAACAGCTGAAAAGACTACAAGCGATCAGAAAAGGCTATTGCACTTTAGTGTGTAGCCTACAACAGTTAAACAATTTATTTAAACAAAAAACAACTTTTTAAAAGTGCAGGCAGTCAAATAAGTACAATATGTGGAAAAAAAAAACTTATAAATGATCAACTAAAATTCGACATCCATATAAATACTGCTATTAAAAAAACTCATCAGGAAATTAGGACTCCTGTATCGACATAACCGCTTCCTCACTCCAGCAAGCAGAAAGACCTTAGCCTCCTCCTACCTTTTCCCCTCTCTCAAATATGGTGTCCCCTGTGCACAAACCTCCAACTCAGTCTACAATCCAAGTTAGAATCCTGCTACAATAAAATCAGCAAATTTGCCATCAACTCCAAATATTCATTCCATCACTGCCTCTCTCTCCAATTCCTACAATGGCTTACCAAACTACCTAAACCTACTAAAACTCTCCACAGCTCACAAACTCATCTTCAAACCATCTAGCTGTCCAGCTCTCTCCACCACCTTATCCCCCTATATTCCAAATTGCCCACTTAGGTCAGAAAACCAAAACCTATTACAAAACCACAAACCTTCTTGGCCCCCTGGCCACTTCCTGCTATCTTACTCGCTATCCAGACTTTGGAACTCCCTCCCCTCCTCCCTTTGAAACACTGCAAATCCCACCAACTTCAAATCCCTGCTTCACTCATAACTACCCTCCAAATGGATTTGCCCCTGCTCTTCACCCACATGAGTTCCCACTCTGTCATTCATCACTCAGACTTATCACTCTGCTCATCTCCATCCCCTATATTACTAATACATTCTCTGTAAATACTTTACTATGTTCACTCTGCTTATAGAACAAATTTTCACTACCACTAGACTTATACTTTATTCTAACACCTGCTTATACTAAATTCACTAAGCTGTACTGTAACATGTACTATATGTCTGTTGATCTGCACAATTTTCTCTTAATGATGGATCTAATTTACTATTGTTAAATATTTTTGACTTGTAATTGATTTGTAATTGTGTCATGGAGCTTATCTCACCGAGCCTCCACTGAAAACGGGCCTTTCAAAGCCCAGTGAACTTCCCCAGTCATCAAACTGAAATAAACAAATACTCCTAGATGTATACAGAGTTTAACACAAGAAAAAGGTCAGGACATGGTTCCACTTATATTCACCATCAGCTACAGTCTTCTCTTAAGGTTAACGATAGATTATCTGAGATTATTTCAATTAATATAAAAGTGAGAAAACAAGTCACGAACAGCAGCTGGCCCTTATAAGAGCCCCAACATATCTCTTACTGACTTAATAGAGTTTAAATCTGACTTTACTAAGTGTATAGCAGCTATACCAGGTAGAGTTTGTGGTGACTTAAATATGCCTCAAATGTGTTGGGGAAACTTCATCTTCTTCGAAAACTGTTGAAAATGCACTGATTGACTTTTGTCTACAATTGAAGTACATACACAATGTGGATTTTAGTACAACAAAACATCCCGTATGTAGCTCTCGGTAGCCCCAGTATTAAAATACCCGATATAAGCTCTCTGTACTGACATGGAAACTCAGACCACATTACCATAAACTGGCCAGTGAAAGTGGTCATGACAAAGAACTGGGTGAAAAGTGCTACATTTAGAACATTTTACAATACAAACTATGACATCAGGTAATAAGCAGATGACCGGGACTAGAATATAAACATGAAGAAGCTCTAGAGAGGGGTCGTGAGAATGTTTTAACTCAAAACTGAGTGCTGTCATTGGTGTTCCTAAATATGGACATGCTTAACAGCAAGCAGGTATTACCTTGATTTGGGGGGGGCTTGACCAGCAAGCAAAAAAGGAAAAAAAAATATTGCTAGTTTCAATACAAACTGCAATCATCAGAAAGGAATTACAATATCTACAGACAGTGTTGTGGCAAATTTAAGTCAGAATTAAGAGCCAGAAAAAATATGAGCTTAATTTAGTTAATCACACAAAGGCTTACAAAAAAAAATCTTCTATAAATGTACTATAAGTACAGGGAAGATAAAAAAATAATATCGTTCTATCTGTGACAAAAAGACTATTGAGGTTCTGCATAGCAAGTTAAAATGAGTGTCCAGCAACCAATCAATGAACTAGCTGACAGTTAAAAGTAGATCACGCACACTGTTTTTGTCTTGGTGTAATTTAAATACGCTACTGAATTTCGGGTATTCAGTGCCATGATTAAACATTAAATTCAAGAACAGCTGAACAAGAAATGCAAATAAAAAAATATATATATATATATATATATATAGTTTTGTTGTTTAGCTTCAAAGATGTTCTCATATTTAGTGCTACCTCCAGCTCACTGCACTAGGCAGTAGTGATCCAGCCTGCCAGCAACCAGGAAAGTCGCACTTAATTATATGACTGCCAGGAGGTGTTAAACAAAATAAGGATAGATTATGCAGTGGGACCAGGTGATCTGAATAGCTATTTTATTATTTTTTAAACACCTTTATTGAATTACTTAGTGACATTGGCAAACTTTATATCACAAATAAAAGGTTATTTGAAACCATATCTGTGTTACTTAATTCAGCTGACACTGCCCAAGTGTGTACCCAAACTGCAGCAAAAGGCTATTATTACTCCAATTTTTAAGGGTGAGTATGCTGGTGATTTTAGCAGTTACAAACTAATCAGTGTTACCAGCATTGTTGGAAAATGTTTGAAAGTGTCCTAGTAAGACCATTTACTGCAACTCTGAATGACACAGTCCTTTGACATAAATCAGTATGCATATAGTACAAGAAGGTCCTGTACCACTCATTTTTATTCACATGACATGGATACTTAAGATTTAAGTTTAGTAGTGGGTATTCTATCTCTAACTTGGTCTAAGGCCTTTGATTCACTCCCTCATTCAACCATATTATATACCCTGGTCTACAGTTAAATGGGTACTTTGCCTCATTTATAATATCTATTGGCTTTACCCCAGGGATTGTTGCTGGGTTCAATATATCTTCGGGCCACTACTCCAAATGTTAAAGCAGTACACATGGAAATGTTTGCAGGTGATGCAAAGGTAGCCATGTTGATCATCTTGGCTAAAGATCAAGACTACAAACTAAAATAAAACAGCAACAACGTAGGTAAAGGCAGGTCCATAACAGTTAAAATCGTAGAAATAAAACATGACTGACCATCATTGCTAAAACAAAATATTTTCTATGAATAACAGGTAAGCGTTTTGATGCCCAGTAGAGGCACTGCATCAGACCACAGTACACAAACCAATACACACACTACTTAAATAGTACAATCAATAAGTGAAATAAATCATGTGACCTGAGTGCCGATTTCAGTGGCACTACATCATTAAATTCAAAATATTTATCAGTTTATATAACAATATAATCCATCATAATTCATCAGATTTTGTTTTATTAATAAAATCTCCACCTCTCAGATACTCTTATAACATCTATAATTCCAAAAACTTAAACATGTGTGCTTGTCCATATCTACTGACATGTTTTGCAAGAGCACTAGTTTTCTTGTTGCTACGTATATCGTTAATATATTCTTAGATCCATTTTTTCAGGGATCTGTTGGTTTTACCAATGTAGAAACATAAACATGCAACACATGATGCTAAATAAAGTCAGTGCTACTACAGGTTGCAAAGTGCTTAAATATATATTTAAAGCGAGTGTTGGGGTGTATAAAACAAATGCATCTCCAAATAAATTTGCAAGCACTATAAGAATAGCAAGGAAAAGTGCCATTGCTTGCAGATATTTTCTTGTTTTTTCTACCTTTGCAATAGCATAGCTGGCACTTGAGTGATTTACCATTCTTAAAACTAAAACTAGGATGATCACCCAATACATTCTTAATTTTGTCAGTGGTTAACAAAATTGACCAATTCTTCCTGATAATATCACATTCAAATGAAATATAATTCATATAAGTAAGAGGTAGTCAAACGACTTCAATGGTCAATCTGGAAATACCAGTAGTTGTACTATCTAATTGTTCAACATTATTCAAATCAGTCCATTGCTTTTTCTGCTGATAAAATTCTGTAGAAGCAGATCTATTTTTACTGGTAGAATGATATCTATAAAAGTGGCCATTGGCCTAAGTACATATACCTGTGTGTCATTATTGGTAGAAGCCAACACACCCACAATCACTTCATCCAATCTGCTAAATACATTAAAATAAGGCTAGTTCCTCCCATTTCACTGCTGATGAATCTCTCCATAAGCTGAACCAACTTCAATGGTCGAGTACCCTCTCTGTAAGAAGTCATGCACAAAAACTCTGTTGTAAGTTATTTTCATCATTACTAAGTCTTGATACTCTAGTAAACTGTCCCTTCAAGACATTATTGTAAACATAATTTGGGTGCATACTAGTTCTATGTAGTAAACTATTCTTTTTACACGGTTTGGAGTAAAGACCCGTAGTGATGTGCCCATCCAATGTTTATGTAATAGTCACATCTAAGAAATCAATAGTGCACAGTGAATATTGTACTGTGGATCTCAAAAAAGTAGCAGTTTGTTTTATACAAGATAAAAATTGTTTCAGGGTAGTACTGAACCCTTCCACAACAGAAACACATCGTCTACAAAGCATTTGTAGAAGCAGGTGTGTTTTGCAAACTGATTATTCTCTAGCACTTTCTCTGTTTTCCAATATGCCAATACTGTATTTGCACACCTATTGGCACACACAGTACCCATGGCGATGCCTAGCTTCTATAGGTAAAATTCTTCTTCAAAAACAAACATTGTTCTCAAAAAGTAATTTGAGAAGGGAGCAGAGCAAACCAGATCATTAGAATATCCACTTTTTCTAGAAAGGAAGAGCCTAACAAATTCAACCTATGTCACTGGGTGTTACAGTGAAAAAGGAGCATACATCAAGGGTAACAAAATAGCACTTAGATATATATCCAAGACCATGCACAATTTCAGAGAGTAATTGCAGAAATTACTTTGTATCCTTCAAAACAGAGCATACTCCAGCTAAGACTGATAGCAGCTTTTTCCTCAATAAATTATAGACAGAGGTTCAGTAACCCATTTACGACCAGGCAATATGGGACTAAAAGGGGGAATGCATAGATTCTTGTTGTAAACCTTGGGATGGCCATAGATCACAGGAAGAGAGGGTGTTCCACCAAGAAAAAAATATATAAATCAATATCAATTTACCTGTTCATTAAGAATTCATATAAAATAGCATGTATATTTTGTTATTAACTTTTCTATCTGAACCTTACACAACTTCGCATAAACACAGCTATCAGACAGCATAGCACACACACTATCTAAATAAAAGAATTTGTCCATTACTACAATAGCTCCTCCTTTATCTGCTGGTCTAATCTGTACACAATCCATCTGCTGAAGGTCATTCAGAGTTTTTTGTTCAGCAGATGTTATATTAAAAAGCATTCTCTTATGTATACTGGTCATTAAACTCAATGGCAGCTTTACAAGTCTTGGTAAAAGCATCGAGCAGCAGATGTGGAACAGGATTAAAAGTGCTAGGCTTTTTCAGCTTAAAGGGTTGTATCTGTACAGGAAATAAACACATCAACATTACATTCCTTGCAAACAGTTTTAAATTCAGTATAACATCACATATATCAGACTGCCTGACGGTACAAAAGATAAGCCGTTTTAAGAACAGAAACTTATGAGTCATTTAACTGAACTGAAGAAATATGCTTACCTGTTATTCATTAAAAAGATTTTGTTTTGGCTAAAGATTAATTTGAACTGCTAGAGTATCCTGATGAATTTTAAAAACAGTCTGCAAAAATGTTATCTCTTTTAAAGGAAAAAGTACAATGTCATACTTAAATTGGACTAATACAAACTACCCATATACTATTAACATTTATGAACAGTTTTTTGCGTTACTTTTTTAGGTTATTTTTCTTGATTCATTTTGGTTTTAAATAATCTGGAATGCCTTCAAAATATTACAGTAGGCAAATTATTTCACTAAAGGACTGCACTATACTAACAGAATAACGTGTCTCCATTTGTACTCGGTTCATTATAATTGTTTTAGAGGAGACGTAATCTGGGCATACAGTGTCTTATAAATGAGACATTCAGGGCCACAATGGATGTCTTGTTCATTATGCATGAAGCAGAAAGAGGAAATAATGAAAGAAAGTCGGCAAACTCCATACTTAATATTAAGGGCATTTTTCCCATATACATTTAGCAAAGACAAAGTTATCTACTGGAACCAGGCCCTCCAAGTCATAGAAAGCCATTAAATTTGGGGTTGATGTATTTTTCCATGAACAGATTTACTGGTCAAGGCAAGTAAGAAAGATGCTCTTACGATGCTCCTCATGGGTCCTGAGTACAAAGTTTACAATGGAACATTGCAACATTCCAATCTTTGAATAGTTGATTAATTTATGTCAAAACGCAATATCAAATAATATTTCTGGTACCCAAACTAGTTGATTTAAACTTTAGAGTATACAAATGTCCAATTTATTTTATAAGAGCAATACATTTTTGGGGTGTAAATGGTACTTACATTTATTTATTTAAATATCCTTTGTTGACTAAGTTAGTCCTACTAGGCTAGTAGCCTTTTTTCAGGGGTGACTTGAGGTGGAATTTATACTACTAGGGGAAATTTGGCCAGGGCATCAAGGGAACTTCCTCTCCACTTCAATAAATGTCATGTGATCGTTTACATACACCTGAACTACAACCAACTGAAACAGATAGGGTCTCAGGTTAATGTCGCATCAGAAGGATGGCGCACTCAGGGGTGCAGCAACCCCCTTATGCTGCACTGCAGTGTCAGCAACTGATCTACCTAGTGTGGGAATAGAACTGATAGCCTTCTGCACCAAAGGCGAGTGTGCTATCTGTTGCACCACTGATACTGACATATATGTGGTAATTATGTTTACAGGCACACCCCCGATACCTAATTGATTCCATACAGAATCATAGGAGTTATAAGACAACTGAGCCTCAAGGCCATTTCTGTCTTGCCAGTACCCACCCTTAGGCCTTGTCACTTTTCAAGGAGGGTCAGGCCAGTCATATGATGGAGTGAATTTATGGACACCTACCCAACTGTCCAATTACCTTTTAAAAGCAGATACTGTGACACTTAGTTTAAATTGTAGTGGAGTTTGTTCCAGAGAAGGGATAGGTACTGCATGACAGCTCTCTCCCTCCCCTTCGTCTTATCTGCTTATCGGAGTAGGTTTAGATATCTGATTTATTGAGGTATAAGAGCTGCTGTTGGACTACTGGATCCCTTATAGCCCTATAAGCAAGATGTCACAGGTCACACCTAAGGAGTCTGTATGAAACTTAAGTCTTCCTTTGTAGTTCAGATCTTTTAATCCCTTGAACTGTTTAGTTACAAACCTCTGGGTCTTACCAATTGTTTGATATGCCTAGTAAGGTGCATCCCAAATGGGATGCTGTACTTAATGGTGGGTCTAATCAGTGCGGAGTACAAAGAGGTGAGGACTTCTTTTGATGAGGAAGAAATACTTTTGCTACGAGCTGTGCAAGGTAAAAGAATTTCCTAACCACCATTTCAAAGTGGCAGTCAAATGTACAGGAGCTGTCCACCCAAGTGCCCAGGTATCTAATGACCCTTTCATTTTTAACTGTGTTATTTATGCTATAAGCTGGAGTTAAGGGTTGCTTACCAAATGCTACAATGTTATACTTTTTGACATTGAGTTTGAGATAATTTTTAGTACACTAGCTATTGACTGACAATTGTAAGCTCGTACCAGACTGCATGTATGCCAGAGGTAAAAAATCAGCAGGAAGATGCTTCATTGCAACGAGAAGAGGGATGTTTTAAAATGCTGCTCAGACAGAAATACAGTATTAATTCTTGAATAGGATCTATAGATAAAAACATACACTGCACAGGGCTAATGCATGGGAAAATGCAGGGGAAAGGTCGGCTCCTGACTGAGGAACAGCTGCACAGTAAAGTTGCATTATTGATTTGTTGTTGGATGCCATGCAAGCAGCTGGTAATCAGTACATCTGCAGATGACGTACCCAGTATCAATAATCAAACAAGGTACGTCATCTGCAAATATACTGATACAACAGACCAGTGTGCTCTGCTGATCTCTCCAGTGCCTTTTTGTGTCATCTTCATAGGCTGTCCTTTATTTCACATCGCACTTCAATTGACTTTCTTCTCTGTGCTACAAGACAAGGTCACTGTTTCCTATCCCTCCGCCTCTTTCTTTTATTAATGCATTGTTTAGATTCTGTTAGTGAAAAAACACTGTGCTGTAAATGGAATGTGCTCTGGTGAATGCTAATATTAGGACTCACGAACTGTGACTTGAATGTGTCAAGCACCAACCCTTTACTGCTTGTTCAGTGACAAGAACTCCAACAAACGTAAAGCCCATTTAAAGGGTGACTACCTGCAACTACTATTAAAACTGAAAAAAGAAAACATAGATATTTGCTTACAGTTTAAAAACGTTTGTTAGAAACTTGAAGATGATTACTACCTTTAAATATTATTAATTTAACTTGTACTTCTTACTATTACTGCAACTATTAAAAATGAATACTAGCATTACTATAACTTATGCTATAATTACTACTGCAACTACTATTAAAAATGAATGCTTGGAGTACTATAAGTTATGCTGTAACTATTACTGCAACTACTATTAAAAATGAATGCCAGGAGTACTATAAATGACTCTACTACTATTAAAAATGAATGTCAGTATTACTATAACTTATGCTATAACTACTACTGCAACTACTATTAAAATGAATGCTAGTATTACTATACCTTATGCTATAACTATTACTGCAACTACCATTAAGAATGTATGCCTGGAGTAATATAACTTACGCTGTAACTATTACTGCTACTATTAAAAAATTAACTCCTATTAAAAATATACCTCCCCACTTAACCTTCTCCCCACACACACACATACACACAATTCATATACCTGAAAAAGCAGAAAAGTATTTCACACAGGGGTTAAGAGGAGGGGGCAGCAGCCCCTCATACATTAATATACTTACAATCAGTGATAATCAGACACTAACACATTCCTTATTTATTTATTTATTTATCCTCTTGCAGTAATCCAGTTTTACAGCATCTCTCCAGTGAATGCAGGCAAGTAATATGTTAAGTGAATGACTGACATGACAACTGTTCTTATCAAACCCACTGTCTTTCATTCAGGTCCCATCCACCACCTGTGCAATCACAAAAAAAATTGCCTGTTCTCTTCTACAGTGTGTGTCCAAACTGTAAAAAAAAATGCGTTACTATATCACTCTAATAATCAATATGAAAATTCTGCCACTCCCAACTTAATAATCAAGATGAAAATTCAGCCACTGCCGACTTTAGTCATTAGTACTGAATACTGTGTCCTCTCTTGCACACACAATTACTGGAGCAAGCAGCTACACCAACAGAGGTGAAAACTGGTATGTTGACACAAACTTCAGATAACATTGTCACATAGTTTAACTACAGAAGTTACTTTGGACTGGGCCGGCTTCCAGCTGCTGGCAGAGTTCCATCACCATTTATCATCTACCAAAGCCACAATGCAGGACTACAGTATAACAAAATATGTATTCCCAGATCTAATAATGTTGTTGTGTCTTTCGGCTTATCCCGGTTAGGGGTTGCCACAGCGGAACTCCGGTCCGCTAATGTTTGGTAGTGGATTTTTACGTGCCGAGTTACCAGCCCTGACACACAACCTTCAACGAAGGCACACTCATTCACGCATGCCTCCACACAGAAGACGCTCTAGCTGAGAATCGAACGGGACAACGTCTTGCTGTGAGGTGACAACGCTACCACAGCACCACTAACGTGGTACTCCCAGAGGTAATAATAATACTGTTTAATACCTGCCTTCCCGATGCACTTCATTTGTACAGCTTGCTCAACTGGATTGCTTCAGTGCTCAGATGCATGCTTGGACTAGATTTCTATAAAGTGTACAACAAACAAAGATATTGGTAAAGGAAAGTGAGGTACCTCTCCAAATGGGCGAAAAGTGCAGTGGGTGAACTCCTGTCAACACACTCAGAGGAACAAGAATCATTAAATCCTGTTTGTGGCTTCAGTGCTGCCCAGATTCTGCCTTAATTTCTGTCAACATGCAACACTTTCCAGTTTCTGCCTCTTCTTTTTCTCTTTATTTTTCACAGTCTAAACTTCTATGCATTAGTTTCTGCCCCCCCCCCCAATCTAATTGAGCTTTTCTATTCTCTCTCTCATCTAATTCTACCATCCTCAAAAAATAATTCCTTTTTTATCCAAAAATTCTTCCCAAACTCCTCTACAAACCATTTTGTAAGTTGCTGAACTCTTCCTCCTTCGATTTAACAACTCAGTAGCAACTCTGGCCACTCTGCTCAATGAAGACCAGCTAATCCTCTCTAATAAACAACAAGAAACCATCTTCACATCTTTCGCCTTGCCTTTTCTTGCCAGACTCTCTTCACCCACAAATGCTCAAGCTGAGACTGCATTCCTTCAAACATCTTCACCTTAAGCAAGGCTCTTAAACACACATTCTGGCGTTCTCTACAATAAGCTCATTTCACAGCTCTGACATGCACACAGCATCTCAATTTTACTTACCTTTGAAGCTAGACTAGCCTAAGGGGTAAAGTGTTACAATGCTTACTTTAGAATACTTATTCCCAATACTCACCAGCATGGTTTTAGGGGCAAAAGTGCTACAATGCCTGTCATGGAATATTCCCTTTCAATACTCATAAGACTGGTCTTGTGGGGTAAACGTGTTACAGTGCCCATCAAATACTTCCTCCTCATACTCCTGACTGTATTAGCCTCAAGCACAGTAGGCCGTCAAACCCTGTTCAAAAAGATTCGTGGATTCATGACTCATTCGGATAATCCTTAAGACTACTTCCAGTTTGCTGACCAAAACTAACTAAGATAATCTCCATCCACTTTGTTCTTCACATCTGCTTATCCTCAACAAATTACTCAGTTTGGAACACTGCTGCTGTCTTTCTCTCCAGGGGCACTAAAATAATTTGCCTTCTTCCTTTTAAATACAGCTATTTCTATACACAAATGCCAGAGCAGCACCAAAGTTTTCACAATCTCTACCCTTAACGTCCGTACCACTCTCCCATACTGCATAAAATTTCCCAAGATCACACACACTCTTGTCTCTGCACTAATAACACAACCAATAAATACTGGTAAGTGTTAGTGCCACGTGACATTACACAAACATGTGTTTGTGCCATGTAACATTACATATAAAAGTACTGGTGCCCTGTGACAATAAATGAACAAGAGGCATTACAAAAATAGGTATGTGTTAGTGTCGTGTGACTTTACAAAAAAGTGCTGATACCTAATAACACAAACAAAAGCGGGAGCCATGACACACTGCATGAACAAGTGCCGGTGTTGTGCAACATTCACAAACACGTTTTGGTGCCAGGTAACATTACATTAAAAAGAGCTGGTACCATGTAACATTACAAGAACAAGTGTTGGTGTCATGCAATATTCTATAAATAAGTTTTGGTGTCATGTCATGTGGTATTACATGAATTATGTAATGCTCTGTGAATATTACAGGACTGTTACCTCCTCAGTGCCTCAGGGGCTTGCATGCCTACTGAAACTTCTTTGGTAACTGAGTTTACCCTTATCACTCTGATTCTAAAAGTATTTATCTTTCACTACTGTCCAACTGAGTTGTAGCTAAAAAGGTCTAATGTCCACTTTATCCCATCCAGTTTGTAAACAAATAAATAAAAATCCAAAAGTTCTGTCATTAAGCAGAATTCAGTTTCTCTTACTAAGCTTTCTTCATCCCCACAGGTTCCTTATTTTAAGACAGCTGCATATTTACCATTTCCTATTTACTTATCACCACAAACAGCAGCACTTTAGCTCCACCGCTGGTTATCTGATTCTGCTCTGCACTGTCATCCACCTCTTCATCATACACTTGTCCCTTAACCAGCAGCTCAGGTATGCAGGGTTTCCCTGCAGTTAATCAAAGTAATTTCCCTGTCACCTTGGCCTCAAAGATCATCTTCCTCTTAGACTGTGTGGAATAAAGTGACCACATCAGCACTGATAGCCTGTTCCTGATCTTGCAGTCCACACTTCTCAGGATAAAGTTTGACCCACATAATAAGTGCGAATCAGGGCAGGGCTTATTTTAATCATGTAAGATGCTGAAGCCAACATTAGTAATTTTTAAAGGCCTTACTTACGGTTTTCAGTCACCTGCTACTTGCTTCTGTCTAGTAGTCACACAATTCTTATCACAAAACAAGGTAACTCTGCATAGGTGCTACACATATCAAATGATATTCCTGTCGCCATAATCAAAGTTTTGTTGGTTTCTGCCCCACTGTTTCATGCTGTGGCAGTACAACATTGCAGAGATCAAACTGCTGACTCACACTTCTTAGTTCTCTAGTTCAGTTTCTAGCTGGAATGCCTTCTGGGTGGAGCTATATTTCCTGTTTAATTCCAAACAGTTTGTACTATGAGGTCCAGCTTCCTCCCACATCTCAAAGATATGCTGTTAGGTGCAGGACAATCCTCTAATCTGCCCGCTGTTGTGTATGCAGTGAGGGAATGTGTATGTGCTCATGTGTGTGCATTTGTGCGCACTAATAAAAGCATTTGCTTATTTCATAGTGGTTCATTGTTCTCTCCAGCATTAGTTCTGTCTGCCTTATTAATGTTGGTGACAGTATCCAGTTCCCCTATGAACCTGTCCTAAATAAAAGGGGTACTGCAGATTGAAAGTGTTTTTATTTCCTTTATAAGAGATTTTTTTTTCTCTGTTTGTATTATCTCCTGAAAGGCTTTTATGCCGAGGCGCTAGAGAGGTTTTTTTTGTGCTTTTATTAAAGGAAATATTACTGGCTTAGTCGTTTGGAAATATTTTGTTCTACATTTGTGGTTTGGGATTTTTTCATGGCTAGTGATTCTTCCTTTTTACAACTGCCCCATATGTTTCGGGAAGAAGAAGCTGAATGTGGACAAACAACTATGGAACGATTTTTGGGCCAGCCTAGAGACGTTAGAGGGGTGAGAGAGGTGAGAGATATTCAATCGGAAGGTACCTCTGTGCCCAAGAGCAATGATGCTGTTAAAAACTGGGAACGTATCTTAGTGGAAGGGGGTAAGAGAAGACCGCATAACCCCTTTCAGTGTGTAGGTCAACCTAATGTGGCAAATGTTTCAGTGGAAATACAAAAGTCTTTGGACTCTCTGGAGAAACTGTTGTTCAAAGACAATTCATTGCATTTTAATATTTTGAACTTACAACATTATACTGACCTCGATATAACACCAAGAGGGTTACGCTTTGTTAAAACCACCAACCACCCCTTTTGATGCCACGGATGCCATTGATAAACAATTTGAAGTTAGGTGGGCACAAGCAGCTCACAAATGTGTGACAGAATGGTTACACATTCTCATTGAAAGAGACATTGTGAAACAACGTAAAGTAAAGCGAGATATAGAAATCTGCTGTAATAGTCTGACTGTGAAATTCAATTCTGAACAGTTCAATCAAATATTGGGTAGTTATAATGTAAAATTGGAAGAAGTCTCTAATGACATTATTAAAAGAAAAATCAATAAACTTGAAAGAGACATTCATGATTACAACAGTGGTTATGTCTTTAAGAAAGTAGCTCAGCGTAAACAGCAGAAGCAGCAACGTGTGGGTGGAACTAATTTGAAACAAAGCATTTCTTTTGTATTTTCAGAAGCAATTAGTAGTATGGGAGAATCGGAAGAAGAAACAGCCAATTTTCCTTCATTGCCAAGGCCACAGAATCCAGAATACCTATGTAACAATTTTTGGAATCAAAGGGACAACTATGCAAGAAAGAAAGGGCGTACAGACAACTATAGGGATGGACAATACCAGAGGTATGATAACCTCCAAAAACGGACTAAATATTAATGTTTGTAATGTGTTGTCATGATTGAAAGATGTTGTAAAAAATATAGGAAATGGTTTTGTTATGAATTTATCGGGTCACAGTTTGAGTGTGAAATTGCTGTGTTAAACTGTGGCTTGAAGTTTATACCTACTGCACTTCCTAGGAAACATGTTACTCATATTGAAGTTTTTCAATTGATACGAAAGTTACATTTACCTAATTTTTCTGAAAAGGATGTTTATACAGGAATAGAAAGTGACCAAAGTGACTTAGAATCGAGTGAAAGTTTTTTTACATGTGATTCTTCTTATTTAGATTGTGATGAAACAAATGCTTACGGTTTGATAGATACTGCAAAGGTACCAGCTAAAGGTACTTTTATTCCGCCTTTTAGACATGAGGGAATTTCACATTTTTCAACAATGGTACATCATTCAGTGGACAATCTTTTTCTGAAATTTTGGAAAAATAAAAATGTTATAAATTATAATTTAAGTAAAAGAGAGTGGGTTGGCCTTACAGAATTTGAGTAAAAAGAAAGATTTAGTCATTAAACCTTCAGATAAAGGTAATAAAATAGTGGTGCTACATTTCTCTCAATATTTACAAATGTGTATGAACCATTTGAATTTGAAAGAAGTGTATAAAATATCTAGTATTTCAAAATATGAACAAGCTGTAAGAAATTTTAAAGATATTATAACAAAAGGTTACAGACTTGGCTATCTGTCCAAAAAGGATATAGATGTTAAATTTAACACAGATAATTGTACTATGGCTAAATTGTATTGTTTACCCAAGGTGCATAAAGATTTAGTAAATCCACCAGGTCGCCCTATAGTGGCAGCTAGCAACTATTTTTTACATAACATTGGAATTATGCTGCATTGTTATTTATCTAAATTTGTAACAACTTTGGATTCTTATATAAAGGATTTTTTTGATTTTTTAGATAAGATTATACATGCACCA
This sequence comes from Protopterus annectens, assembly GCF_019279795.1. Lineage (NCBI taxonomy): Eukaryota > Metazoa > Chordata > Ceratodontiformes > Protopteridae > Protopterus > Protopterus annectens. Next base: position 673,959,956 of record NC_056749.1, on the reverse strand, counting down.
TGGGAGAAAGACTGTTATTAGATTGTATTGGATGTTAAGAGCCTATATACAAGTATCAAACATTCAATAGGTATAGATGCTCTTGAATTTTTGGGGGGGAAATAGTCCAGTGTCAAATTATATTATTGAATTACTTTATTTTAGTTTAGTTAATAATTTTTTTGAATTTAATCAGGTAGTATACCAGCAAATACAAGGTACAGCTATGGGGACACCTTTCACCCCTATGTATGCCAATCTGGTTATGGGTTATTTTGAAATTATTTTTTTTGTATAGATTAGATTTTTTTTAATAAGTATGTAATTCGTTATTTTAGATTTATAGATGATTTAATTTTTTTATGTAAGGGGGGTATGGAGTTTATAACAGATTTTGTTAATTTGTTAAATTCTAATCAGTTAGGTTTAATATTTGAAGGTTTGCAAAGTGGAAATTCGGTTGTTTTTCTCGATTTAATATTAAAATGCAATAGTGAGGAAGGAAAAATTAATACGAGTATACATAGAAAATTTGGTGATGGACACTTTCTAGATGGACATTGTTGCTATCCAAGACATATTCTGAACTCTTTACCTTATGGGGAATTATTAAGAGTTAGTAGGCTATGCAATGAGTCTGATATTTTAGAGAGAGAAATTCTTAACTCTTGTCAGATGTTTAGAAATAGGGGATATACTATAGAAGTTATTAGAAAAGCTTTAGAAAAATTATGCTTCCCGGGAATAGATACAAGAAATAAAAATGAATATAGTAATAATTCATTGCAAAAAATAATAAATCAAACAGGAAATAACATTTATTTTGTCACTTCATATAATGTACTTTCTGACGATATTATAGCGGTCATAAAATATTATTGGTCGTCCTTGACAAAAGGAAGATATAAATTAAATAATGTGTGGCATTCACCTTTGATTTCATTTAAGAGGGGTCGTAATTTAAAAGACATGTTAGTTCATGCAAGTTTTTATTTACCGAGTATCAATATGAGCCATGAAATTGTAAGGGTAGGTACTTGGGCATGTGGAAATTGTTCAGTTTGTCCATATGTAGTTAAATATTTTGATAAAATTAATGGTATAAAATATAAACCAGTAACAGAGTATACTTGTAATGTAGTGGGCATTGTTTACGCTCTTAAGTGTCCATGCAATTTGTTTTATACTGGAGAGAGTAAGAGGTCTTTTAAGGTTAGACTGCAAGAACATATTCGAGACATCACGAATAAAAAATTAGAAAGCCCTGTAGCTTCCCATTTTAATGAAATGCATGGGGGGGCTTATGTAGATTTAAAAGGCTGTATTTTAGAACAAGTTACAGCAACAAATGCAATTTGTTTAAAAAATAAGGTATTGTCTAAAGAAGCAGTCTTCATTTTAAAGTACAATACTTTAACTCCTGGTGGACTAAACCAGGAATGTAATTGGAAATTTTTACTGCAAAGTGCTAATAGAATTAGCTAATTGTTTTATTGGTTGATTTATTGTAAATTATGTATCTTTATAAGAGATTTTTTTCTCTGTTTGTATTATCTCCTGGAAGGCTTTTATGCCGAGGTGCTAGAGAGGTTTTTTGTGCTTTTATTAAAGGAAATATTACTGGCTTTGTCATTTGGAAATATTTTGTTCTACATTTGTGGTTTGAAAGTGTTTTTATGTTGTGTAACAGCTGATTTGCTAAAGTAAGAAACAAACAGTATACACATTTTGACATATGTACAATGGTACTTGACAATATGCAAGTGGGCTACTGATCACACCTTAACTATGAGAAATATGAGGAAACTGAGAAAAGATCATGTGAGAAACTAACTCATAAAATAGAACAATTGCCAAAGTGTGCATCAACTAATTTGACAGAATTATGCCATCATAAAGAGTTTGTAAGGTAACAACTTAACCATTATGCCAACCTCCCACCCTAATAAGCAAAGTTTGCATAGATTTGGCAATATCACAAAACACCAGTATGCTATCCCCTCTTGTCTTATATCATTGGAAAGCTTTTGAAAAGGTGAACAGTTCCATCTCCAATACCTTGGATCTATTTTGCACACTTACACTGATATAACCCTTTGTTTGACCATAACATTAGTATTTTTTTGAAAAAAACAGCTTTTTTCATAAATCTGCAGCATAAAACCAGCACCTGCAAACATAAATTTTGTACTACCACCGATGTAAACCTCACTGTCTACCAAAGAGCTACCAATACTTCACATTTTTATTTTTGTGCAATTCACACCATTTATCTGATATTACAAATCTAATGAAGTGTGTTTTCAGTAGAGAATTTTGGAAAAAAAGTTCTCAGGAATGAACTGGTTTCTTGACTTCGAAGATCTCAGGAAGTAAACGTGTTAAATAGCCTCCTGCTTTCCATGATTAAATGAGTTAACTGGAATGTATGTTCTAACAGCTAGAAGGACACATTGGGTCTTTTATTAAGGTCAAATTAAGATCCCGATATCCATTATTACGAAAGAAGCATGTTATATAGATCTCCCCCAATCATTAGCGGACCGGAGTTCCGCTGTGGCAACACCTAACCGGGAAAAGCTGAAAGACACAACAACATAAGCAGTGAGAAAAGAAGTTTAGGCCAGCAGTTTTTTACTGGTATATCCATGATTATAGACAGTGATGAGAAGTGATAAGCCAGACATCTGCAGAACTATTAAAAGCAAAAGCAAAGTACGTACATTAGAAGGTGTTTAAAATGTTTGTTTATACCTATTTAATATGATAGAAGCCAACTCCCTTCTCAAGTACAAAAAATCTATAATTTTTCCAACAGCCTTTACTCCTCTACAAATGTCTGCTTAACCAGTCTTGTTCCTGTATAACCACTGGTTATATATGAACTGGTACTTACAAACCTGACTGACACCAAAATGACTGATATTCTACTGTTTTCAGCCTCCTTTTCTAGCACAGACATGATGGTGCAGCTTGCTCTAGTTGCTGTTGTTGTTGTGTCTTTCGGCTTTTCCCGGTTAGGTGTCGCCACAGCGGAACTCCGGTCCGCTAATGATTGGCAGTTGATTTTTACGTACAGAGTTGCCAGCTCTGCCACACAACCTTCAACGAAGGTAGGCCCATTCACGCATGTCTCCACGCAGAAGACGCTCTAGCTGAGAATCGAACTGGACAGCGTCTTACTGTGAGGCGACAATGCTACCGCAGCACCAGGTGCAGCTTGCTCTAGTTATTTTATAATATTTTATTTGTATTTGTTAATCAAGGTAGAGCACTGATCTCCATGGACCTTTTTCAGACTCAGCTCAGAAGCACTGTCTGGCTAAGTAATTTGCTCATAGTCACATAGTTAGAAAATGGAAGCAGAGGGAATCAAACTCTGGACCACAGGAAACAACTTGTTAGCAGCTCCTTAATCCTCTGTGCCAACTGCCAGGCATGTTAACTAAGACCATAACATGGAATAACATCAACAACTTCTATTGCGAGGGCTTAATTTCAGAGTCAGTCAAATTTATCTCTGGCAATTCTAACATTACTCCCTTCAAAATGTTTATTTGCAGTGGGGCATTGTTTCTCAGTTCATTAGGCTTGAATAACAATGCTGCTGCTTTACACATTTTACTGCCTCTGGAAACCTTTACCAACATACAAAATGATCAGCTGTAAATCTGTCTGACATTGCATCTAGTCGCAACTTAGCAGAGTCATAGCTGGCCCAACTAGCGCCCAGTGCCGCTGCCTGATGTTGTGCTCCACCCCCCAGCTCTTTTTATGTGAAAACCAAAAAAGAGAAAAATTAAAAAAAAGTGCTTTACTGTATTAAACTAATCACTGCACAGTTAGATCCATGTCCCCCAGCTCTTCCACTGAAGACAGAAAAACAAAAAAAAGCCCTTTATTGTATGTAGCAATTGGTTCGCTACTGTCAGCTCCACACCCCCAGTTCTTCCACTGAAGAGCCAACAAATAAAAAAGCACTTTACTGTAATAAGCTGATCATTATGGTGTAACAACTGGCCTAGTACAATCAAATCCACCACCCCCATAGCTTCCATTGAAGAACGACAAAAAAAGAAGCTCTGAAGTGCCTTTTTGTAGTGGAACAGAAAGAATGCAGGAACTGTTCTTCCCAAAATGTTCCCTAACACTTTGTGCCTGAGGCAACTGCCCCCTTCACACCATCATTGCAATGCTGCTGCTGTTTACCTAAAATCTGCCCTTCCTGACTTCATATGTCTTCCAGTTACCCTGTGTCCTGCTAAATTCAGCAATGCTTTTCTGGTACTGTACGTAAAGAAAGGTATATATTCCAGTTGTCCTCTTTCTCTCATGTAATATCCCTGGACAGCTGACCTTTCTAGATCTCCTTTAACTTGCAAGTCATCCTATTGTCTACCATATTTTTGCCTCTTTTCTAATTCAACTAACCCCCCCACCCACCCACCCACCATTGCCTTACCGCCATAAGTCTGCATATTGGATCCCACTCTTCTTTTGTTATCTAATATAAACATTACCAGTCCATGACTGGAAAAAACATTATCCACTAAGAACAAATATCCATAATACATGTTGTGCAGTGTTACATAAACACATCAGTCTAACAGTTTATTTATTTATTTATATTTGTTGACTGGCAGTGTCCGACTGGACGTAGGTCCATTTTCAGTGGAGGCCCGGGGAGAAAAGCTCCACAGTTAAAACAAACAGACAGTAGTTACATTGGATTACATAGCGATTAACAATTTACATAGCAATTACTTACAACATATTTACAGATGAAGAACATAGTACATCAGTAGACAACTAGAATCTATCTGTGAAGTACATAACAGACATTAACAAATGTTACAATAAGAAGTTCCTGCTGTATAATAAGTACTAGGCTTATGAGCATCTGAGCTTGCTATAATCAAGGTAGTTAGTGGAGTGGAGAGAAAGGTAGTGGTTGGATGGGGTGGGTGATATTAGAGTGGGAGTTGCAAGGGCATAGCCAGCATGTTTTTAGGTGCGCTTTTAGTAAAGTTTTGAAGTGGGTGCATAATGGTATGGAGGTAATTGTGGGTGGGAGGGAATTCCATAATTTGGCTATGGCGCAAGAGAATAGTGCTTCACCAGCAGAGTTATTGGCTTTAGTGATCTGCAAGTGATTTATGTTGCTGGATCTTAGTGGTCTGGTGGTGAGATAGGGTTGAAGTAGATTCTGGAGGGATGGGACATTTAGTGGATGGTTTACTAGTTTGTGGGTGAGTGAGAGTTGATACCATTGAAGGAGGTGAGGGAGTTCAAGCCAGCCCAGTTCAGCAAGTGAGAGACAGTGGTGACTATGGTAGGATGCCCCTGTGGCGAATTTGGCGATTTTTTTGTAGCAGGTCTCTAGCTTGTTTAGATCGTATTGCCTTAGGTTGGCATATATTGGAGAGGCATAAAGTAGGGTGGAGATAAGGTGGGAATTTGCTATTGAAATCTTTGCTGCTTTGGTGAGAAGTTGCTTATTTCTGTATAACGCTCCTAGTTTTTTGTGGACTTTTTTTATGGTCATGGATATGTGAATGTCAAATTTTAGTTTATTGTCTATTTCAACTCCTAGCAATTTGGTGTGTTCAGTTGGGTATATACTGGTGTTGTCTTTTGCTGTGATGTTAAAGTGAGAGTTGTTTTGCGTATGTTTGGTGGGTTGGAAGATGAGTAGTTTAGTTTTGTTTGGGTTGAGTATTAATTGGGCATCGGATAACCAAGTTTTAACAGAGGAAAAGGCTTTCTGTGTGACTTTTTGCAGTTTGGGTAGGGACTGGGCTGAGCAGATGATGGTTGAGTCATCTGTGTATTGTATGAGTGTGCCATGTTTGGTGGCAGAGGCTAGATTATTGGTGAAAACAGAGAAGAGTAGAACAGTTAGCTCAAAGGATTAAGGCCTATGTGCTGCTTCATGTAATCCAGAGTTTGATTCTCTCAGCATTCCATTTGCATACGTCCAAGTCTGAGCAAGTCATATACACACAATTTTTAAACTTAATTTAGTCAAATGTTCGGAATATCAAACTTTTAAGTTGGTACAAATGATCAAAAGTCAGATGACTGCAGAGTGCCGGAATTACTTTGAGTGAGACTGGGGTACAACAAGAACTGGAAATTTTCACATTCCACACTGTTGTACCATCTTAGAGTTGGTATATATAAGTAGCACGGGTTGTGGGGGATGCACAGGGGCTTGCCCCCTGCAGATTGTTTTTTTTTTTTAAATTATTTTAAGTTTCAGTCCTTTTAGATCAATATTTTTATATTCAATATTGTGTCCAATTATGGCATGTGTGTGTGTGTGTGTGTGTGTGTGTGTGTGTGTGTGTGTGTGTGTGTGTATATATATATATATATATACACACATGTATACACATACACACACACACACACACACATATATATATATATATATACACACACACACACACACACACACACACACACACACAGAGAAAAGTACTGTCCTCTTATCTTTAGCATGGAAGATTTTGAGTGCATGTTTTTGATCCTTATAATGTTCTGCATGTTCTTGCATTCTTCCACCAGATCAAAATGCATAACACAATGGTTCTGTTAACATGGTTGACCAGGCTACAGAAAGATAGCAAAGAGGCACAATGTATATGACAATACTACAAACCAGTGGTGGGGTGTTGTTTAGTAATACTGAATATCGTTTATTTATACTTAGTAATTCAGACACAATAAAAAAAAAATACCATGAAATATGCAGGCGAGGGATAATTACCTGTTTAACTGCTGTCACTGTAATTACAAAGAACAATGGAAGGCCGCTGGTCACTGGGCTTGTTGGTGTATCAACTATAACCTGGAACAGAAATCAACAATATATTTTCAGATCTGGGAAAACAAAATCTTTTCTGAGAGTCAACCAAGAAAAAATAAATGTAATTTAAATGTATTGACAGTAAGGAATGCAATGTCGCTCATGATATAAATGAAACATACCACTGTACTTTGAAAATGTATCAAAAGCACTGGCATACGTGGTAAAAAAACACTTTCCGTTGCCATTCTCTCTCTGAACTTAAAATGTAAAGCAGAGCAAACAGCTTTATTCAAAAATCCTATCTTTTTGGAACTGTTTTTGTCAAGGCACTTGCTTTTTGCATCAACAGTTTTTGCTCACCAAGGTATTGTCCTAGTACTGGACGCCTTCCTCTCTTTATTTCCCACAACTGTTGTACATTCCCTTTTACTCTGGGTTCCTACTAGAAACAGACTCAACCCGCGGAGTTCAACTCCCTAATACTGACTGCTGCCTTCCATAGGAAATTACTGCTGCCTGTTGCAGCTTTTAAGGATGAGTTGGTGTGATTTCCCAAGTATGTACCTGCAGAGATTCATTTGTTTTTTAATTTTTGGGGGGGATTTTTACATCTCTGCTTCTGGAGTTGAAGTTTTTGAGTGTAGAGAGCTTGCCCCCCCCCCCCAAAAAAAAAACTTAATTTTTTTTCATCAGTGTTGAACTCAGCAAGATGGGTCCTCATTGAGTAGTATTCATAGGAGAAGCCCTCCTGTACCACCAGTGTAGACCTACTACCATTCCCAATTGTTGATACTACCAGAAAAGTAACCTCTACTGGTATTAAGCAGTTAAACTTCCTGACAGCAATATATTTTTATACCTTTTTTTTCACCCCGACTCTTTGATCTTCCCTCTCTGTGCAGTGCATCTCACGAGAATGTAAAAACACATGCTTTAGATTATGCCAGTCTGCAGTGAGGCAAAGCTGTAATGTATGGCGTGTGTGTGTGTGTGTGTGTGTGTGTGTGTGTGTGTGTGCTCGTGTGTGTGTACATGCAGAGTGTAGCTGCATGACCCCCTGCTCTCCAACAAAGGTCACTATAGTGCCAATAAATCCCGGATTCCACCAGGGTAATGAGAAAGCGTAACATCACATACTGCATCCCAGCCCTCAGATTCAGGAAGTGGAAGGTAAGAATCACATGACCCATGTAGTCCACATATTTCCCCTCATTGGCGTACCGGCTACAGTTACTACCAGCATACTTTCACGCCCATGTACAGACACATTTCTCAGAAGAGCTGCTTTATATCTGCCTGAAGCATTCTAAACTTTAATATTGCTTGTAATCACAAAACATATTCAGAAATGCGGCAGCAAATGCTCACCACACTATCTGAGAAAGAATATCATCTCATGTGTCCTCTGAGATTACCAGTTCAGACTGTGTCCTTCTATTGTCATGCGTTTTTTTGTGTGCATTTTTTTTTTTTTTAAATGGCATCCTCTACTACTGCAAGGATTCCCCGAAGGCACTTGTAGACTTCTCCAGTGCTCTCTCCCCAACAAGATTTTGCACAATAATATCTTCTATCCTTTTTAATTTGGCATCTGGTGCAAGGTGCACTTAATTTTTATTGTCTTACTCTGAAACGCCATTCTCCTTAGAAAGACAACATCTCTAGAACTATGCACAACCTTTCAATGGGGTTCCTCATATGTCTACAAATAATGGTAATATTTTATTTTATGCTGCTGATGCCTCCTTTATGTATCCAAATAATGAAGAGTCTTTCTGGCTGCTCTCTGACATTATTTGCATACCTTTAGTTCATCTGATATATGTCTGCCATACTCCCCTTCTACATATTTTGCTGCCCTGTTTTTCCCTTTTGGATTTTGTTTTTGAACTGAATGAATCTGCACTATGCACTTTAATAATTCAGGCATTCACTCCATTCAGTTTTGCCAACTTACTTTCCAGTCTTTCCACATCTTTGCATGTATTAATCATGTTTCATAACTCTGTCATTAACACAGCAATAATCTTAACAAACCTTTTGCAGTATACTTTATGCCTTGGTTTGTCTGTTTGCCTGTTTAGATGTTGCTCTGCCACGGCTATCTAGGTCACCTTGTCTCCTTCCTTTGGACACTGTTCTCCATTGGCTCCCTTGTATCATTGGGAATATACCTTGGTGTATCACATCACTAAGCAGGCCTTCCCTCTCCTTTATGGGTTTGAACTTCCCCTCACTCCCAGGGTGATAGGTACTGTCAGGTGTCGTCTACCACACTGTGGCTCAGTTGTTATTTTTGTTCAGCACCCATTTCTTCTGAGACTTAGTGTGCAAAGGTACACTGCACACTTGCATACAAGCTCCAGTGCACTCAGTACAAGGAGTCCACAAGTCCCTTCAGGAAGCTGAAGCCATGAGTTACTGTTATACCCTCACTGGTTTCCGCTAACAGTGATACAAACATGGATGATTCCTTATACCCTCACTGGTTTCCGCTAGCAGTGATACAAACATAGATGATTCCTCTCCTTCCACCAAGACAAGTAAGCTAACTATCCACTACTGAGCCCTATCATCTTGTTGACCCTCTTGCTCCCATGTCACTAATCAATCCCATCTCACCAGACTTGGCAGCTGTCTAACCCTGAGCCAACAGGCCATGTACAGTATCATTTATAAATACACTGAAAAGGACATGTCTCAAATTGACCTTTCATTCTTTCATCAGAGTGGGTACTAGTTATTACAAGCCTCGGTGCCCTAATACCTAGGCAGAGTTTGAACTATGATGCCACTCTTGGACCAACCTCCACTTGTTTTGAATGCTCCCTAGCTGATTATGTGGTATTATGGCAATGGTCATGGGAGCATGTCATGTTGAATATAACTATGGAGAATGCAAAAATAGCAAGTGTTATTTGCTGAAATTACTTTTGCCGACAGTAAAGTTTGCTTTTTACCTCCACTGTTGTGCAATCTTGGAGTTGATATATATAAGTCGGGGGGGGGGGGGGGGGGGCTCTTACGAAAAAAAAATTATTGAGTTGTTTGAAGGTGGTTTTAGTGAACAGCTTTTGTTTTTTTTCCCTGTTCTCCAACATTACCTTTGATGTCTCAAAATAATCCAATGGTCATAATAAAGCCTAAGCACACACCCCTTACTAAGCAACTGCCCCCCCACATACACACACACCTTACCCAGTCAGTTAACTCAATAATTTATAACAAGCATAAGAAGCAGAATAACTATAAGAATCAATCATAGGTGGTTAGAAAGGATTGGAAAGAGAGACTGGATAAGAAATTCACAAAGAAACAATAGGGGATATATGTATGTCTCCCAGATATGCAACAAAGTCTAGGTAATTTAAGATCTTTGCTTGTAAGTGTTCACGTATGTATTGTTATAACCCAAGCAGACTTTAAAGAATTTTTTCCCATTTAGACTGCAAATGTTGGAGATCTGATGGGAAAAGAGGTAACATATTTTCTGGGAGTGTAATTACTTGGCAAACTTTAAAGATTCCCTGGAGACTGCCCTGTCAGAGATACTGGGTCAGCAAACTGGTGTAACTAAGGAAATGATTTTTCAAGCTATGATACAGCATAAGAACTCCGTAGACATAGTAAGGACTTGCTGAGTTTAATTATGGTGGCTGCCAAAAAAGCAGTTACTAGAAAATGGAAATCAAATGCAAACCAATCATACTACAAGTAGTGGATATAGCAATAGAGATAAAACAACTGGAAATGGGATATTTATTTAGAAAGGGTAGGAGCACATTATGTATGAAAAAATGTTTAACTGTGGGAACAATACAAGCAAAAGGGGTGGGAGGTTGGCATAATGGTTAAGTTGTTTATCTTACAGACACAAGGTGCAGGGTTTGATTCTCACGTGGGGTAATTGGCTAGGCTTAAAATGGCCTGCAAGGGCAGTTAGCCTAGTACCAATCTATGAACCTATGAATGAAGAATGAGCTTTAAAAGAAGGCAGGATTTAGATGACCTATGTAATGTTTACCTAAGAGGGACTGGATAGATTATAATTTACATATGTTTGCAACTAAATTTATGTCACTATGATTTGTTTTCATTTATATAAATGTATGACTGCCTATGTCACAAGTGATAATTTAATAAAGAGGTTTCTTGTTTAATTAAAAAAAAAACATAAGAACAGGTAATGAAATTCTTCATTTACATGTACTTTATTAAATCTTAGTACCTCAGCATAACATTGCAAAATACAGTTCCCTAAGCTTTATACAGTATGATTCTGACACAATTCAAGTCAGTCAGACTCTTGGCTAGTCATTTCCAAGCACATAATTAAAATAATTAATAAGGATAAATCATCAAGAGATACAAAAGACAAAAGAAATCTTAGAATTTTTATATCTTTTGATATTTTCTTGCCCGTTTATTGTTTCTAATCATTTGCTTAGTGATAACTGGCTAGAAGTCTGACTGAATTTAATCACATCACTTAAAACGGCTTGGGGACTGCATCTAATAACCCCTGAGAAGGCATTTAATAATCCCTTAGAAGGCAGTGTTTTGCCCAGGAAGTAAGATTTTAATAAAGCAAATGTGAAGGAAGAATACCAGCAACTATTTAAATTCTTATAGTCATTATAATAAAATTAATTTAGAGAAAAAAGAAGAGAGAGTGCAAAGTGAGAAACTGCAATTTGTGTAGCATGAGCTTCCCGTTTCAAATCTAAGTGGAATTGAGTCAAGTACCCCAAAGGCTCTTGGCCTATAAAATTATATCCTTTACAGCTCTGTATGATTTTTCTCTTGGCCAAACTCACAGGTTAACAATGCCTTCTAGAACTTAACTTGCGCTCATCCAGCGAGACAAAATCATTAAATTCCTCTTTTTAGGAAGCTTTTTCTATTCCCATGAGTTGTTATAAATGTTACAGGTATTCCCAGTTCTCAGTTCTCTATGAATTTTGAAACAAATCCCATACAAATGGTGTTGCCTTGTGTGACAAAAGTTCTCTTCTCTTTCCTTTAGGAAATCTGTGGCAAATTCCTTTCAGGTCTCATTGCCTTATGTACTTTTTTCTGGAGTGCTTTCTGTACCCTACTTCGATGACGTATGGAGAAGAAGACGTTTAGTCTAAGTACCTGTACTGACTGGATGTGCGAATATTCCTTCGCTTATTTCATGAATATTGAGCACAGTTCTGACAACTCATTCCTTTTTGTTAAGCTTCACTTCCCTTTTCAATTCCTTTCCTCCCTTAAATACTTATTAAATGTTTCATTTGACTTCTTGACTGAATAGCCTATCTTTACTTCATTTAACCCTTTACTGACTGCCTTCTCAGGTTTAATTGGTCCAGTTTTCCTTCCTATACTTTCCATGCATCCTTATATTTTTTTTAAGCCACACATGTTTTTTTTCTATTACAGTTGATGTCACCTTACTGACAATGGTGGTGTTTTCCCCCCTTTATTTACATCTATATATTTGTTTCTCACATAGTCTTTTTGCCTTTTTAACAGCAGTTCTGATGTGTCCCTTTTGGTTTTTGATATCACTGTTTCCTGCTGTACTGCTGTAACTCTGCTTCATATTACATTAAACTCTCAGTTAACCAGCACCTATGGGGATTGGTAGATGCCGGATAACTGTAGTTTCTGGTTGCTTGAGAGTTACTATTAAAATAGGCCTGACTAACACTCTATATTATACTATCTATTTGGTTTGACTTGTTCTCAGGTTGGGGAGAGAGGGAATTTATTCCTACCTTCCTTTTTAAAACTCTAAAACTCTAAAAAGGTAAGGTATGTCTCTGCCGGGGGGGGGGGGGCAGAAAGTGCAATACATGAGAATTGTACTGTAATTCTTTGATATTTTTGCCGGTTGCTTGAGTTCCGGTTGACTGAGATTTTACTATACCACTGCACTGACGAACTCTACAAAACTTTTGTTTGGTTTACTTGACAGTGTTGTTAGACTGGTAGTGAGCTACAGTGCTTGGGGATCACTGGTTGCCAAATGACTGCTGTGTACCTGCAAATCAGATTTCCCCTCTCTAATTGAGAACATGATGCCCAAGAAGATTCTTTCCTGACTAGATTCTATCCGTGGCTGGCTGAGATCTGCCTCTTATAAGGCATCAACATTAATCTTCCCCTATGCTGTGAAGACACTTCCGTTCACATCTACAGTATACGATTTCCATCATAAACCACCCCATGCCCCTCTTTCAGTTTATCTTAAGGGAATGGAGCACTGTAGTTACACACCAAAATGGGGGAAAAGGCAGGCTTGTTAAGTTTTTGTTAAAGATCTCCAAGTGCTAAGCTCTAGTCTCAAGCTACAGTACAACAGCAGCCACTGCTAGCCTGCACAGAACAGCAGTAGAAGCAGAAACAGCTTTAAATGTTGCTAGATACTTCACTCTGCTATACTTCTAAATAAAAGGTATATCAGAGCAAAGCAATCAAGGAACTATTAAAGCTGTTAATTCCTCAGAGGAACACTTCACTTCTGCCTGCACTGCTTGTGGTAACATGAAGTGTTTTACAGCTTTCAAAGCTGTAAAACACTTTGGGCTCCTCCCTTTTTTGTAACTGGTAGTACATGGAACAGATAAAACTCCACATACTAGATAGTAGTATTATCAGGTTTGTCTGATGTGCAATGCAAGGGAATAGCATGTAGAAGATACATAACAAGGCGGGGCACAGGTTGGGTAACAGGAGTGGTATGTTCAGATGTTGTTAAAGGCAGTATAAAGGGTAAATCTGTCAATTGCTGACTGAAGGTGTTTGGGATTGAGGCTAGTAGGCAGCACCTCATTCAGAAAAAGAGAAAAAGTAAATAATTTCTTGGTACCTCACACATTCTTCTGATTGACGTTCCCACAAGACTCCTATTTGTAATAAAGCCCTCTCCAAGAGTTCAAAATGTCGCTGAGATTTTGGGTTACTTTAACAACAGCTCGTACTGGTGGACTCACGTTGTATTTCTTACAAGTATTTCAACACAATAATACGCAAAGTATATACAACAGCTCCATGTTTTGCCATATAAGCGTGTGTGTGTGTGTGTGTGTGTGTGTGTGTGTCTGTGTCTGTGTGTGTGTGTGTGTGTGTGTGTGTGTGTGTGTGTGTGTGTGTGTGTGTGTGTGTGTGTGCACAAGAGGGAGTATATAAATATTTGGGATTTGAAGGATCAACAATAAAATATGAACAAATGTAAATAAAACTTGGTAATATTTTAGAAGAATAAAATCAATACTGAAAACAGCTCTGACTTCTAAGAATGAAGTCCAGTGACTGACCCCAAAAGGTACTGGATCAGTTGGACAGGAAAACCAGAAAAATGCTTCATGCTTAACAAATTTGTTTGTGTCTTTCGGCTTTTTCCAGGTTAGGGGTCGCCACAGCGGAACTCCGGTTCGCTAATGATTGGCAGTAGAGTTTTACGTGCTGGCTTGCCGGGCCTAACGCACAACCTTCAACGAAGGAACGCCCGTTCACTCATGTCGCTACACAGAAGACGCTCTGAGGATCGAACGGGCAACGTCTAACTGTGAGGCAACAACGCTACCGCAGCACCACCACCGCAGTTCTTCATGCTTAACAAATGATTTATAAAAATCAGTGTATACCAAGATCACATATTCCCCGTTTGGAAGGAGGTATGGGCCTTCTTTGAATTGATTACATGTATAACTCTGCAATCGTAGGACTACACACATATCTGCTGACCTCATAACTTCCAAACATAGTGAAAGTTTCAAAACATAAGGAGAACAAGTCTAAGATGACTTCCCTGGTTAGTTTAGCAGAAGCATATTGGTGTCAAATGGGAATGGAAATCAAACCTTAGTAGGTAAAACTCAGGCAGTAACTGAATGTGCCAAAAACAAATGAAAGAGTATAAGGTGAAGGCTCAGATGATCAGGCAAGAAATATGGAAAATATACAAATATAGCTGTAAGTACAGAAAACTCCTAGAACAACATCATGTTGATCAGGATCTAATGTAGGAATGGTTAAGGAAAGGTGAATTTAAACAAAAAAGACGAAAGGTTAATACTGGTGGTCCAGGACAGTGGACTAAATACACATTGGCTTACAAAGCCCATTGAACATGTCAGAGAAACAGACAAATGCATATTTTGTAAAAGAGAAATGGAAACAGTTGCACATCTTGTTGCAAGGTGTGATAAACTAATGGCAGAAGGCCTGTATACTGAAAGGCTTAATAATATGTCAAGACTGCTGCACTGGGGAGTGTGCAAACATTATAATCTTGAAATAGCTGAAAAACACTGGAAACATGATCCACAAAGTATTACAAACAACATGGGATTACCCGTACCGACAGTTCAAAAAATGCATGCGAGAAAACTAATCCATGAAAAGCAGACAAAAGTAGCATTTGATCATCGAAATTGCTATACCCACTGATTACAGTGTCTTATGTACAAAGAGACACAAAGTCAAAAAATACCAAGATTTGCAAGCAGAAATGACAGAAATGTAGAAGGAGGTTACCCAGACAGTTCTAATAGTAGTAGGAGGAATAAGTCTCAAAAAAAAAAAAGACTTTACAGTCGTATTTAGATATGATACAGATACATGAAACTCTGTATGAATTGCAGGAGTCCATTCTGAGCACACTGCGAATGCTGCGAAGAGCACTTTTGGCTAACATCAAAGAGTGAAACAATACTAATTTCAATCATACTTTGACTTAGGAATATGGCCCATTTCCATAATGGTATTATAAACCCAAAAGACATGGCAAAATTAAACCCAGAGTTAAACTAACATAAAGCACTGTAACTGAATAATGATTCACTTGCACTGCTTCAGAACAGAATATCCAGATTACACAGTTCTCTGCATACACTGAACAAATAAAGTCAGTGTAATGCAGACTGCAATAAAAATCGATGATCTGCATTCTGACTAAATGAAGAGAACATATGCATACATACATATATGTCTGAATGAGTGCAGGGTGCAGTGCAGTTGACCAATACTTGTTTCTGCAGTATTGATAGAATGATGGACATTTGCTTGAACACCTGTCTGTACAACTTCTGAATTGGCAACAAAAGCAAGTGTGTGGGGGCTGGGAGTTTGTATGTGAATGAGTGTGTTTCAGGCTTTGGGTAAGGGTTAGACAGATAAGGTGATACATTGTGTGCATGTGTGTGTGTGTGTGTGTGTGTGTGTGTGTGTGTGTGTGTATGTGCACGTGCACGCGTGCATTCATTTGTGAGTGAATACACACGTGATGAGTGTCCATGCTGCCTTCCGTAGTGGTAGCATTATGGAAAGGGTTTTTTTTAAGTTAAGACACGAAAACAACTTGACACTAACACGTATCTTAGCATAGTACAGCCCTTCCCATAATACTACCACTATTCAGACAAACTTGAGCTGAATGTGGTCAGGTTATCGGCTGTGTACTGGAAAAGGAAACTTGTTTCCTTTTTTTCAATGTACTGAGTGTTAATGATTTTTGTTTTTGATATACTGAATGTAGTGGTCAACAGGTTTTGGTGGATGTTTTGTGTGTCAACTATTCATTATTAATATAACTATCTCTCTATCTGTCTACATAGCTATCTATTTATCTATAGATAGATATGTATATTAATCCGAGTAGACACTGAAGGTAGATTATCATAAAAAAACAAACTTTTTAGGGAAAAAAATGAAAAAAGTAACTCACTTCGATCAGTGCTGCAAGAATTTTCCCAGCACAAGCGTCAGTAACATTTTTAAAGGCATATTAACCATACCCAAGATGTTACAAGTAACTCTCCCAGCATACAGACTTTGGTTTTGGACTTGCAGTGATGGGCTAAAGGACTGTGATAACCTATCAACATTCCTATTAGGCTGTGCGTCAATGTTTACTGGTTCAATTGGAAGGACAGTGCCCATTACCAGAACTTTGTATTGAAATCTCTCCCAGACAAGTCCTGAGGGTGAGTGGTTGGCATAATGGTTAAGGTGTTTACCTTACAGACAATGTGCTGGGTTTGATTCTCACATGGGGTATTTGGCTAGGCTTAAAATGGCCCACAAGGGCAGTTAGCCTAGTACTAACCTATGAACTTTTACTCAGCCACTGTAATGGGACATGATCACTTAGCAGACTAAAACACATACTTGTTTCCACAATATTTTATAAATCAGAAGGCTCATTTTGCCACTGACTACTCTCTCTCTCTCTCTCTCTATAGCTGAATATCTTTTTTCAGCATTGTTTTGTCTTCAGTTCCTATACTGACATCTCAAACGTATTTTCGGTTTTGCTCTTTTCTGGCTTAAAGCTGCATACTTCTTAGAGTCAGCCTCTACTTGAGTTTTCTGCTTAACACTGACAAATGAATTCAGAAATTTGCCCTTTCTTACCTAAGATAGAGCAAAGAAAGAGTAATAAATACTAAAACTATGTATGTTCTTCTCTATTTGTCCTTTCTACTTCTGTGCTAACACTTCTTAAGTCTCTATGAAAACTTCTGTTTTGTACTGATTCTTGCTTCATAGTTTATCATTTCACCTTCAGTTCCCACATTGACATCTCAAACTGTTTGCATTTCACTACTCTATCACTGTGCAAGTTTCCAGCAACACACAAGGCCTTCCTGCCTCGCCTTATTTCTGGATCTTTATACAAGTGTCCCTCTTCCTCTTCCTCCTCCATATACTTGTACTTGACGGGCATATCAAGCTGATGCTTTACCTCTTTCTTATTAGGTGTACCAGCCTACAACACTAATCCTATGCATTCGCCATCCTCTTACATTGTCAACACTGTTTTAAAATGGGGACAATATTCTCCTAGTATGATGTCCTATACAACCCCTAAAGTAGAGGTCACTGCCACGGGATTTAAAAATTTCCTTACAGCTCTTTGACTTTTTACTTGAGTGAGAGGTAGTCCCTTTTATCATTATGAATGCACATTGGTTCCACTTTTACTTGTTACTAATATTATGCATATATATTAGGGGACAAGAGTAATCATGTTGCTACAGTCTGTAAGGGCTTAAAAACTTAATTCCCTTTCAAAAATACACATTACATTACACTAACCTGGTTGTAACAGAATGATATAATGTTGGGTCAATTATTCTGGCTGCTGTCTTGTTACATTTCATAGGCAGAATTTCATATTTCATTTGCAACACACTAGTGGAAAATAATTTAGATACGACTCTTCCTCCACATTTGAAACAAGTTACCCCATTATTTGCTATTTTACAGAAAATATCACATTCTACTAAAGCTACTAACTTGTCAGCATTCTTAGGATTACTTAGCAGCACCTACTTTCTTGAAGTGCTTGGCAATACTTTTTTAAAATCTGTCTACAGCTAGAATTTCTTAACATTTTCACTTACTGTTAGCATCATGCTCTAACAAAAAAGTTAAAAATATGACTGACACCGTGTATCTGAACTGTTACTTGCATGTCAGTATAAAATATACAGTTATAAAATGTTATGGGCTGCACTTTAGAAGCTATCCCAGCCCTGGCTAGCAGTTCTTCCCTTTTTAACACTTTTACTGAATTATCACTTTAAACATAGGCAAACATACATTTACATAAAAGAAAACAAACCATACTAAGATGTTCACAGTTACAGATATTAAAAGTATGTTAGATGCCATTGAGTCAAAATCAACTCTTGGCAATTATGGGTAAAGGCCTATAGGATTCTTGTGGCATATTACAGAAATAGATAGCCAGGTCTTTTTTCCACAAAGAAGAAGAAAGGCCTGACATTAAACATCACACGTATTCTTTTGCACAATTACCATTAATCCAACATTAAATAAATTGTTAAACTCCTGCCTTCCCTTAAACCTCACTCCTCCTCCAAAATATTCTTCTGCATGTATTGTTTCTGCAATTTCCATTTTTTTTCTATATAATTTGCTCCTACCCTTTTCTAAACACCCCACTTCAGGTCTTTTATCTCTGTTACAACACTTACTACTTCAAATACAGATGGTTTAGACTTTGATTTCCATTTTCCAGTAACTGCTGGTTGGCAGACAACAGAATTCGACTTAACAGGCCTTACTGCATCTAGGCACTGCAGATCCTGTATCTCTGCTGTTAAAGATAATTTCCTTAGTTACACCCATTTGGCTCACCTAAAATTTCTGACAAGCTATTCTGTAAGGAATTTTTAAAGTCTACCAAGAAAGTACAGTTGTGTACACTTACCATAAATGCAGATGTTCGAGTGTATTCACTGTTGCAGTCATCACCTGTGGGATATCCCTGCTGTGGTAGCCCTCAGCCTGCCCAAATACCAGAGTCAATGTTTTTCTGCTTCGGCCGCTGTCGCTTGTAGACTGACGTCAGGTCATCAGTGCAATAAAGCAAGGCAGCCGACGTCATTACATCAGTTTTTCTTGCCCTAACCAGTCAGGTGCCCCAGGAAATAAGATAAGGGTGACCTGGTGGCAAAAAGCCACCATAAGAAGCTTATGTCTCCCTAAGAAAAGAGCTATAAGGGAGAAGGAGAGAGGGAAACCAGGACTGCAACTGTGAATACACTCGAAAATCTACATTTATGGTTAAGTGTACACAACTGTACTATGTTCTTCATGTTTCACTGTTGCAGTCATCACCTGTGGGAGGATTCCCAAAGCTGAGGATAGGGATGGTAGGATTAGTAATAGACCTAGGCCTGGGTCAGCATGCCATGCAGAACTGCATTGATAAACCCTGCCCTAGCTTTAGCGAAATGAGGAAGATGGCAATGTTTAGTAAAGGTATGGAGAGAAGTCCAGGTGGCTGCTTCCAAGATGTCCCTGGTGGGGACACCTCTCAGGAATGCTGTGGAAGTGGAGGCTGCCCTAGTGAAATGGGTACGAACAGACTTAGGGGGTGGTTTCACATAAAATCTGTAGCAGAAATGGATGCAGTGTGATATCCATTTGGAGATGGTTAGATTGGAAATGGGTTTCCCCTCTGAACCTGGGGCAAAGCTGACCAGCAGTTGGTCTGTTTTCCTAAAGGCTTTAGTACAGTCTAGGTAGTATCTGAGCTGTCTGTGCACGTCTAGTGAGTGCAGAATTCTTTCCCCCTTGTTTTGAGGGTTAGAGAAGAAGGTGGGTAGATGTATGGCATGGTTGAGAGTCACATTAGATACCTCCTTGGGCATAAAGGAGGGGTTAGTCCTCAGGGAGACCCTGTCTTCATGGAAGATGATGAAGGGCTCAATAGCCATCAGTGCCTGAAGTTCTGAAACCCATCTGGCTGAGTTAATAGCTAGCAGGAAAGCAGTCTTCCAGGAGAGGTATTTTAGTTCTGCTGTAGCAGCAGGTTCAAAGGGTGGCAAAGTTAGTTTTTCCAAAACATAATTCAGGTCCCAATCCGGAGTGGGTGGCCTTCTGAGAGGTCTGATATTTGAGGCCCCTCTCAGGAACTGCTTAATCAAAGAATGTGAGAACAGGGCGGATCTGTATTGAAATGAGATGAAATGGCTGAGGTGTGGATTTTAATAGAGGGGAAGAAGAGGCCTCAACTGAGTAGCTCCACTAGGTAGTACAGGATAAGAGGAATGGAAGGGTGTGAGGTATTGCCCCCTCTGGACTGGCTCCAGGAGCAGAATCTTTTCCATTTTCCTGAGTATGATTTTCTGGTGCTGGGCCTTCTGGTCTCTGTGATAATGTCTAAAACCTGTTTGCTTAACAGGAGCCCCTTGTTTGCCTTTAGAGTATTAGCCATGCTGATAGTTTGACAGTCTGCAAGTCTGGGTGCAGCATCCCCCCCCCCACTTGAGTAAAGAAGTCAGAGATCAGGGGAAGCTGCCTGGGAGGCTGTAAGGTCAGGCTGTGCAGGAAGAGGTACCAATGCTGTCTGGGCCAATCTGGAATAATGAGATGGTCTTTGGTCTCTCCTCCCTTATTTTGATCAGTACCTTGGGAATAAGAGGCAGAGGAAGGAATGCATACACAAAGAGGGTGTTCCAGGGGAAGGTCAAGGTATCCACCTTCCACTCTAGGTGTTGATACTCCTTGGTACAGAATTTTTTCAGCTGATGGTTGAGATGTGAAGCAAAGAGATCCACCTCCAGAGTCCCCCACGGCTGAGTGATTTGTAAAAAGATTTTTCTGTGGAGCTGCCATTCATGGGGGTCCAGTAAGTTTCTGTTTAAGTGGTCTGCCAGGATGTTGTTGATCCCTGGCAGGTATTAGGCTATCAGGTGTAGTCCCATGGAAGAGGCTGTCAGCCAGAGTTTCATGGCTAGCCTGCACAGAGGGTAAGAGTGGGTCCCTCCCTGTTTGTTGATGTACCACATTACTGTGGTATTGTCTGTTTTGATAAGGAGAATCCCTGGCTTGTGATGGGGTTTGAAGGATGTTAGAGCCTTTTGTACTGCCATCATTTCCTTCTGGTTGATGTGTAAGGGAGGCTGCTGGGCATCCCAAAGACCTTAGGTGCACCTGCCTTCTAGGTGAGTGCCCCAAGCTATTTCTGAAGCGTCAGTGGTAATGGTCTACCCGGTTGGACAGAGAGTGAAGGAAAGACTCTTGTTCTGGGCACAGGCCCCTGCCCATCAGAGAAATTCGGCCCTTATACAGGGGATCAGAGGTGGAGAAGTCTCTAGAGGTTGAGAGTGCTGACACCAAATATTCTTTAGTTACCACTGAAGTATTCTCACATGAAGCCTGGCCAGAGGAATTAGAAGGATGCGTGATGCCATGTACCCCAAGGCTTGCAGGAACTTCCTCGCAGTGAGGTGACTTCTGGAAGCCAGCTGGGTAAACAGAAAGGCAGGAAGCGCTGCTTTTGAGGGGATAGGAAAGCCATTTGGGATGCTGTGTCCAGCAGTGCTCCCAAGAAAATGATCTTCCTGGAGGGTGTTTGCCTTGATTTCTTCTCGTTGATAGTGTACCCTAAGGAGGTTAGGAGGATTTTGACAAAAAGGAGGTCCTTGAGGAGTTTTTCTTTACAATCTGCCTGAATGTGGCAGTCATCCAGATAAGGGTAAATTTGTATATTTTTCTGTCTGCAAAAGGCTATGGCCAGGGCTAAGCATTTGGTGAACATCCTGGGAGCAGTAGATAAGCCAAAGGGTAGCACAGAGAACTGAAAGTGTTGTAAGTCTGCTCTGAAGCGAAGGAATTTCCTGCAGGATTCTCTTATGGAGATGCATAGGTAGGCATCTTTTAGATCTAGGGTAACTAACCAGGCATTTTTTGTCAGCATAGGCAGCAGCTGCTGCAACGTTAGCATTTTTAATTTGGGGACCACCAGGAAAGTGTTCAGAATGGATAAATCCAGGATGTAGCACCAAGTGCCCTCTTTCCTGGGAACAAGGAATAGTCTGGAATAAAAGCCTTTGCCTGTTTGACCTGAGGGAACAGGTTCTACTGCCCCTTGGAATATGAGAGTTTGGACTTGTTTCAATGCTTCTGCCCAATCATTTGGAGGCAAGTCTGGGTACCCTCTTGGAATTGGGAGTTCGTTGAAGGAGAATTTGTATCCCTGAAAAATTATCTTAAAGACCCATTGGTCCTTTGTTACAGAAAGCCAATTTTGTTTGCAGAAGGACAGCCTTCCTCCTAGTTTCTGGTGAGCAGAAAGAGGGCAGAGGGGGGAGAGGGAGTCACTGAAGAATTTTTGCCATAGAGGGATGACTTAGAACTCCCTGCCTTTGGAGTGGAAGTAGTCCACTGTTTGGTTCTCTGCTGTCTCTTAGACAGGAGTGTGGGTGGTCTGTCTCTGCGGGACTTACCTTGCCCCTGCCTGCTAGTTGCAGGAAAGGACCAGTGTTTTGAGGGAAAATTCCTGCTGAATCTAGGAGGTTGTACCTGACGGAAATCTTTTACTGTCTGCATAGATTTTTCTTTGTCTTCCATCTTTTTAAGCGCCTCTTCTGCTTTCACTCCAAACAAGTGGTTCTTATCCAAAAGTGCATCAAGTAATTTAGATTTGACATGATCAGGGAGAGGTTGCTCCTTCAACGATGCATGCCTCCTAATGACAGATCCTGACACTGCTGCCCTGCTTGAGGCTTCTAGGGCGTCATACCCAGTGTAATGAGTGTTTAGCCACTTGACAAGTAGAGTGCAGTAAATCTGCTACCTCTTTCGAATTGGCACAGTCAGGAAAGGTTGAAATCTTTTGTTTTAATAGTGTTGTTGATATTTTAACATGTGGAATTGACAGTTGAGTTCTCTGATAGCTACGGTTGCATAGGTGTATACTTTTTTACCCCATCTGTCCAGAGCTCTGGAGTCCTTGTCAGAAGGAATAGGATTCTTTGCAGAACTAGCCTTAGCTCTTTTTGGTCCCAGTGTAATGACCTCCGGGTCTGCAGCAGGATTTCTGTACAGGTATTTCTAAGAATCCGATACTCTGTAATACCTGTCAGGTTTTCTGGGAGCAGGTGGGAGAGCATCAGGAGTTAAAGCTGGATTCATGGAAAACATCATCAACCACCTCTAAGGATGGCCAAGGGTCTGTGCTGGGGAAGGGCTAGAAACTCTCTTAGTCTTTTCTTAGACTGAGGGAAGTCCTGGGATTCCTAGTGGAAATGTTCCCTGAGGGTGAAGGGTTGTCCCAAAGGAAATATCTTCTGGTGGGGAGGCAGAAGGAATGGATTCCTCTGCATGTGAATCCTCATAAGCAGTCAGAGGTTGTTATTCCTCTTCAAAATCTGAATAATCAGACTCCTCAGAATCCTGTTCTGTCAGTACTTCAGGAGAAAGGTCTCTTTTCCTTTTAGAAGATGTGGCCTGACTACTCTTGATAAGGGTGATAATCTTAAGCATTTGAGCTTGGGGGTGGTGGAGCAGGACTAAAATGGTGGCTAGAGGTAGTTTTCCTAGGAGTGGCCTTGCCTCTAGGCCTAAGACTATCCATTGGTCTGAGAGAAACGGTAGTCGGAGGAGAAGACGTCGTTTTTTGTCTAGATTCGGTAGTGCGAAAAACCTCCTCGGAAGCTGGTGCCTGCATCGCGGCTCTGGACCCAACCAAGGCAGATACAACCAAAGGCTCGGAAGACGAAGATTTCCACGGCATACCGGACAACAAAAGGGTCTCAGTAGAGGCCTGTGAAGGTATTGAACTGGGCATCAGGGACTGCAAAGGCACCTCACTGAATTCTGGAGAACTGCCGACCTGCTTAGCGGTAGAGTCGTCGGAAGACTTAGCCTTGTGTGGTTTGTCTCTAGCTTTATCCTTACGTTTTTTCAGAGCATCAATGGATTGTTGGCTGATGGACACCATTTCGGAATGCGAAGATGGAAGATGAAAATACCTGGCAACAATAAGAGCTCTAAAATGAATGGTTGTTGTGTTAAAGAGGGCAAAGAACAGGCAATGGGGGGACGTCATGGTCTGGGTCTAGACAAGTGACGCAGTATGAATGGAAGTCTCGGTGTGGTATTTTCTTTTCACAGGCGAGACAATTATTAACTTTTTCAGACACTGGTTAGTGCAAGAAAAAAGGATCCCCAATGTGGTACTTAGCTTTAGACATTTTCAGCTGTAATTCAAACTCTGGTAGCGACTGACCGGCACACTTGCGAACTGCTTCTGCTATGGGCTCCACGGCAAGAAAGACTGATGTAATGGCATCGGCTGTCTTCCTTTATAGCACTGACAACCTGACATCAGGCAGCAAGTGACATCAGCAGAAGGAGAAAAACATTGACTCTGGTATTCTGGCTGGCCGAGGGCTACCACAGCAGGGATAACCCACAGGTGATGATTGCAACAGTGAAACACGAAGAACATCAGCAGGGACAGCAAAGAGCTTAGGAGACTCCATTTGAAGGCATTCATAATACCCCCTTTGAATATCAGAAACCTGGGCACAGTCTCAATTAAACTCCATTATATGGCAAACAGTATTCCCACAAGAAATCGCCTCAAAAGGAGAATCAGGACTAATAGGCTTCTCTTCCTCTGAACCATAATCCAAAGGAGATGGAATTTGGGAGGAATAGGCCAAGGTTTCCTCATCAGAATTTGCTTCCTTATCAGATGAAACCTATTCCCTAGGTCTCTTAAGAAGAGTAGAAGACCAAGAGAGAAGAGGAACAGAGACCTCTTGGGGAGGCTTCAAAGCCATAAGGGCATTGAACAAACCCTTTGTAAAATCCTGTCATTCACACTGAGGGTTCTTAGGAGCAGGAAAAATGTGCTTAGTCTTTTGCAAGGAGACATCAGCCATAAATATTTTGCACAGCTCAGAGCCCTACCTACACTCAGTAAGCATAGTGGGAATCTCTTCAATAACAAGGATTTGCAGAACACCCACAAGTCCTTCAGAAATAATCAATCGCAGTTCCCCCTGAACATCCAAAATGGACTTCTAAGGAGCTTCCGGGGACATGTGAGAAACCAGGTCTATGCTACACTAAGAAGCGGTCATGGCAGTGGACTCCGACTGAAAAACCAGGTGGTCCTCTGGCCCTTCACCAAGCCTCGAGAGACAGATGTCCGGTGGAGGCATTACAGCAAAAGAATCTGATCAAACATTCTTGCTCTTCTTCATGGACAGCTGATCCTCAAGTACGGATGATTCCACCATAGTACCCTGAGCTAACAATTTAAGACATTGGTTATCTAGGTAAATAGCCAAAGAAGAGAGATGACTAAGCAATGTTTTCTGGACAAACGCCTGACAAATAGAACGCATGGTCATGAGAAGCACCTAAGCAAAACGAACACTGCTTGTGATGGTACTTATGGGGAATCTGTGTCCAGCACTGGCATTTCCCCTTTCCAGATGATATGTAAACCAACAGCCAGCAAAAAGAAAAGTAAGAACCCCAATGGGGCACTTATCTGAAAACAGCTTGGCAACCAACAGACGAAACAGCATGTTGACAGATGATCAGAGATGGCATTCTGACTGGCGGCACAGAAATTCTGAGGATGGTGCGTCCATATGTCACCTTTATGCCCTATGTCGTACAAGGAAAGCATATGTGTGATGTATGATGTCCCTATTACAAGTTAAGGCTTTATTATATTAGTCGAATGTCAGGCTGCCCTAGCCAAGGGATCCCTACTGTAAGAAGTACTGCAACAGTGATATAGAAGAATATCATGTTCCCAGTTACCTCATTCTTCCCCATTGCAAAATTCAACATTTTCCATCTACCTAAGGAAAATTCTTTGGAGTCTACTCTGGGTATAAAAATACCTATGCAAGCACTTCAAATCAAAATTCCTACATTTTCTAGACTTTGTTGCATATTTGGGACCCATACATATGCCCCCCCCCCCATTGTGTCATTGTGAACTGCTTACACAATCTTTCTTTCCAATCTTTTCTATCCCCCCTCTGATTCCTACAGTTATTGTGCAGTATTTATATACCCTACTAATTATCCCTTTTTTAACAGTAGCCTCTGTTCTAGATTCAACTAAAAACTCTACCAGAGTGGGTCTTTCGTTTAGGATTTCCCCTACCCATTTATCTTTGCCTGGACTCTGATATCAATTTCTGATAGGGAAGGCAAGCTCTAGCCTGCAGTCCAAATGTCTATTTGGTCTCTTCCCATTCTATTATCTTTCCCACTTTAGCTATTTGTTCCCAATGCACTATTTCCTTTGCCAGTTTTCTCCAGTAAATTTCAGCTCCCTCTTAAATATTCTGTGCATCCCTAATTGCAGGTAGAACCTTCCTTCTCCCTTCTCATCTTGGCTTAGTTCTTAGAATACTTTCTGCTGCTTCACGAATATATTTTGTATGGCTGTTGTTATTCTCAAGCACCTGCATCTGTGTAACATAAAAACGAGCATGCTGACTGGTCAGCCCAACCAGCATGCCCATTGTAAATTAAGAATATACCAACAATAAAAATCCAGCCGCTAAAGTATCATTGAGTGACCAGACTATTTTATCGATTGGTATGTTTAGACATCCATTAGTCTGAAGGAAAATGAAATGCATGTCATTATTGGGTGACATTGCTCCTCATAAAATTTGTGGCTTTCTAATAAATCACTGAGGAACAAAGTCACTAAATAATGACATGCATTTCAGTTTCAGACCTTCTTTCCTTCAGACAATGCAAAAGAGCAACATTACCTATCCCCTCCTTTATTTAGTCCACATTTCTTAAAATAAGAAAAAAAGATGCAAACTCTGGATAGTTTAGAGGTACTTAAGACAGCAGAGAAAATACAAGAAAAATCGGGTACGTTCTGCAAAACTAAAGAAACATACCAGATTTTCCATGTATTTTCCTCATCTCTCATACCTCTAAACTGTCCGTTGGTTACAGCTTTGTTTTTTTTTTATCCAAAAAAAGTAAATAAATAAGGACTGAGATCTTCCTATCTCCACTGCTTACTTCCCAAAGCACTGATGTACTGCATAAATGTGGAAATGGAAGTCCCATATGCATGTGCAGTACATCAACAAAGCAGCGGTATTGGGAAACGCGGAACACCACAGAGTCGTTATACAAAGACATTGTAGAAAAGTAACAATTTTTTTTTCATGAATAATGTCATTGTATAATAGCAATAACAGACCCGTGGTGTGGTATATTGAAGACTTACCCACGGTTGGCTTTGTTTAATTACTCGGGCTTTGCCCTCATGATTAAACCACACCTACCATGAGGAAATCTTCAGTATACCACACCCAAATCATCAGTTATTGTTATATTAAACAGTGAACAGTGGCCTTGCTGCTGCTTCTACTGATGTTTGGATTTCTTACTAAATTTGTTAAATAATTGTAAGCAGTTAGGACTATGTCAATACAAACACATTTTCAGTAAGGCACTAACTTCTGCAGTGATAGGCACTGCATTTTAAAAACACTCCTACAGTTGATGAATGAATTAATTAATTTCTAAACTTTGTTAAAATGCTGTAAAATGGCAAAGCAATAGCTGCAGAATGTTTGGCCGCACTTTGGCTAGGAGATGGAAAACTTTCAGCCAATATCACAGTCACTGATCCATCAAGGTAATTTACCTTGTACTTCTTATGAGTCGTATTACTGTTCAAACAGTTCACCCCACTTGTAATGTAAAAAGAACACAGCATTTGCTCTTTCACTAAATATGGCCTTTTTTAAAAACTGGTAATCTTTGGTGAGGTGCATGGATAACAGTCAAGTCTGAATCTCCCTCTAAATAAAACCTGTGTAAATACAGTAGGATTAGAATCAGTATTGGTGTTAAAATGTGAATTACTATACTAACAAACAGTTAAACACAGTTTTACCCAACACGATGAGCTCAAATAGGATAGTTAAAACAAAGGCCAGTTGATGAATGTA
Organism: Protopterus annectens; assembly: GCF_019279795.1. Taxonomy (NCBI): domain Eukaryota; kingdom Metazoa; phylum Chordata; order Ceratodontiformes; family Protopteridae; genus Protopterus; species Protopterus annectens. The sequence continues at coordinate 673,931,885 of NC_056749.1, read as the reverse complement.
TCCAAGCTAAAACTGAAAAGTTCTGAATGAACAGTTCTATGGACCAACCTCTGATCAGACAAAATATATGACCAACTGATGTCTACATTTACTGATCTCAGAAATCAGCAAAGACTGACACCAAATTCAAAACAAACACAATGAGCACAAAACAAATGTCAGTATTCAACAAAGATTAAACTTTTGAAGAAACTGTAGGATGATGTAAAAAAGTACAGAGCCTTGCCTTCAGTTCAACAGCAAATACATCTCTTTACAGTGAAGGGCTAAAACGTGCAACATTATGGGAATTTCCAGTATGGCAGTGTCCTAACTGGAAGTGAGGAATATCTGTTCATGCCAGGAAATCTCAGATATGTTATCAAACATAAACAGACAAGAAACATTGCCATTATGTAGTGTACATGAGTTTCATGAAGAAAACCAAGCAAAAATCATTAAAAATAAGAAAACTCCCTTTATAGAAGCTCAGGAGGAATTGTCTCCACCAAACCATGTGGTACTAGAAACTTGATTTTTAGAACTGGGAGCATGACAGAGGAGATAGCCAGCATAGAATTAATAGATGAAAAAAACAAAATGTATTCATAAGTATGCAAAATCAGTGGGACATTAGAAGACTACATTAAATCCAATAATACAAAGATACAAGAAAAAAAAAACACTGTCAGAACATATAGATGACACAGACCAGGTGCAGAAGACTGCAAAGAAACTGAAGGAAAATTAGCAGACTGTGAGAATATGTAAAAAGAAATACTGTAGTTCATTAAGGTAGCTATATGAAATGTTGGAACCTACAACATGGAGTCCCAAAATATGAAGACTGAATGGCCGACAGATTGGACTTGCATACACTAAGTCCATGATGCCAGTTCTCAGAATATTACATTTTCTCTGAGGTATGGCAATTTTGCAGTTGGCATAGATAATTTTTTTTTGGGCGGGGGGGGGGGCTTGGCCTCCATATGGGGTGCAGGGGGGAATGGAGAAGAGCAATTTTTGAGATTCGCTCTTCTCCTGTGTTTTCAGTCTTTGTTTTGGCTTTCAGCACTCAGCACTGCAACAGGGAGCCATTAGTCGAACTTGAGGATCACTCACAGAGTGAAAACCTGCACTTTATATTTATCCCAGAAAACGTAGGGAGTAACAATTTCAATATTTATATGCAAAAATGTTTCAGGGAGAGAACAGACATTCTGAAGTATGAGGCATTGACAGAAAGAGGAATGTACTGAAGACAGACAATGAAGTAGTCCTTGTCAACCATGACAACTACTGTAATGAGACAGCAATACAATAAATACGTACCTGCAATAAGAAAATGCACACAAATGTAAATTAAGTATAGGCTTCCATATCTAGATGTTTTCCATGTTTTATATCAACACGAGAAAAGGACATACCCTGCAAAAGAACCATCCATGAAGGACTTACAGAAATTACAGGAATGCATAGAACAGCAGCAGGGAGGTGAATCCAAATGACCAGAGAGGTAGAACAGCTCAAGAAAAAAGTAAGTTTGAATATAAGACAACCACTTAAACCCTTTTCTGATTTCCAGAGATGACTTTTGGAAAAACCGAAAGACATGCAAGACAAAACATGACACAGAGAGTACCACTGGAGGAAATCCAGTGCAGTGACAATCTTCTGATGAATCTCTACAGGAAAGATGTAGAGATTCTCTTTATTCAGTACTTCTGACTGAACAAAATGATGGACTAACATTCCTTGACAAACTTGTTTAAGTTTCATTTGTATTATTATAAACATTCAAATGTAAATAGGGTTACATTCAAATGTAAATGGGGTTACACTGAAAAATAGTCACAATATAGGATACACACTGCAGATATGTGTTTGGTTGATCTTATTTACTTATTTATTGGCATCTGTGTCCCAGGAAAGTCTGACTGGGTACAGGTGCCATTTTTCAGCAGAGGCCCTGGGAGAAAAGTTCCAAGGTATCATATTTAATGTAATCAATATTTACAACAGCAAATTTTATAAAGCAGTTTCTGTAAATACATAGCATAATAGTCAGTACAATAACATTTATACTGATATTCACAAATAATACATTTACAAGCATTGTACTGAGACTTTACAGATAGAAGAGTGGTATATAAGATAGGCAGGAGTAATTTAAGAAATATAACAGAGTGAGGTATTAGAGAAGATAAGCAAGTCTGAGTGAAAACAGAGAAGTAGTAATGGAATAGTAATTTTGTTGTGCTAATTAGTAGATATAGTAGTTTAAGTAGTACAATAAAGTGAGGTATTAGAAGGGGTTTAAGAAGGTTAAGTGATTTAAAGGGAGGTATAAGAAAGGTGATAAAGTGTGTTAGAGAGCTATGTCTAAAGTGTGTTAGAGAGCTATGTCTCAGATGAGGAGCAGGGACAAGGCCAGGAAGCAAAGAGCAAGTCTTACCAATGGTTTGAAAAGATGAAGGTGTGTGATAGACTTGACTGATATAGGAATTTTATTCCATGTTCTAGCTGCACTACTGGAATGGAAGCCAACCCCAGCAGCCCTTTGTGGTTTGTAGATGGTAAGCAGTTATTTATTATCTGACTGAAGGTGATGATTTGGAAGATAGTATTGGAGTGGGGGTCTAATTGTTGTGTAGGCGGATGGGGTATGGATGATTTTATGGGTGAAGGTTAGTGATTAAAAGATAGGTGTTGAGGAAGCTCGAGCCAGTTAAGTATTTGTAGTGCTAAACAGTGGTGGGTCCAGTAAGGTTTGCTGCAAGCAAATCTGGCAACTTTGTTATAGCACTGTTCAAGTTTAGAACTAAGTGAGGCTTGTAGGTTAGTCATGATAGGGGATCCATATAGGAGAAAGGTTAAGAGGTAAGTGGTAGCTAAAGTTACCTTGACAGAGTCTGTAAGTAATTTCTTAACTCTATGTAGGGTGCCTAGTTTTTAATGGGTTTTCTTGAAACTGTTGTGGATAGGTAAATCGAATTTAAGACTGTTAAGGATTGTCATGCCACGTAGTTTTGTATGTGGGGTAACTTTAAAAATAGTATTACTTAAGGAAGAAATTTTAACGTGTTTCTTTTTTTTTTTTATGGAAATGGGATTTTGGAAAAAAAAGAGAAGTATTCTATTTTTTTTTGGTGGGGCGGGGGGGGGGGGTTAGTAGCAGGTGATTATCCTGTTGCCTACCTTCAACTGAGTTAAAGGCTTCTTGAATAATTCTCTAAAGATGTAATAGGTTTTCAGAAATGCATGTTAGGGTAAAATCATCAGTCTATTGTATGAGAGAAGCTTGCTGAGAGGAGTTATGTAAATTGTTAGTGAATATATTAAGGAGTAGAGGGCTGGGAATGGAGCCCTATGGCACATTACTTTCAGCAGGAAGGAAAGGAGAAGAAGTGGACAGCCATTTAACAGACTGGTGTCTATCAGTTAACCAATTGCTAAGGCATAGTAGTGTGGGTTGCGATAGCCTGAGGAAAAACGGTTGGTACAGGAGCCTTGGGTGAGATACTAGCTCAAAAGCTTTGGAGAGATCAAGCAATACAGAGTAAACAAGTTTGCCTTTGTCTCTGACTTTGTTAATAGTATCTGTGAAAATTAACAAGGCTGTGGTAGTGCTATGTGTGACGATGTGAGATATTGCCAGCTATGCCAGAAGTAGGACAGTGGATGCATAGCATATGCCAGCACAGCTAGATGGAATTTTGTAAATAATTATATGTCCTTGGTACAGAAGCCTTGGGTGAGATACTAGATCAAAAGCTTTGGAGCGATCAAGAAATACAGAGTAAACAAGTTTGCCCTTGTCTCTGACTTTATTAATAGTATCTGTGAAAATTAACAAGGCCGTGGTTGTGCTATGTGCGATGATGTGAGATATTGCCAGCTATGCCAGGAGAAGTAGGGCAGTGGATGCTTAGCATATGCCAGCAGAGCTAGCTGGAATTTTGTAAATAATTATATGTCATTTGTATATCAAATTGATTTGTGCAGATGCTTGTGCCAATAATGTATTTGTAAAGCTGCTTGTGTTAAAAAAAACGTACCAACAGTGGGTCCTGACTGTATTATAACTGATTTTATATATATGTTTTAACAGAGGAGGCTGGAAGAGAAGAGGTTAAGCTTAGCTCAGCTAACTTTTAGGAAAATATCCTGAAAGTAAATTACTTGGTTTAGGCCATAAATATCTTATGGTTCTCAATGGAGCCAGAGATAAAAAGCCTGTACTAGGAAGATTTCTGCATTGTCTTTGTGGTGACCTAATTGCTACTCTGGAAATGTGGAGGTTTGAAATTGTTTTATGACTTCCAGGAGCTGCAGCAGATTTTAGCAAGGTGTGTGTGTGTGTGTGTGTGTGTGTGTGTGTGTGTGTGTGTGTGTGTGTGTGTGTGTGTGTGTGTGTGTGTGTGTGTATTATTGACAAATATGTGCTAAATCCTGGCAGGTTCTAGCAATGGGGGGTTGCATAGGAAACAGATTTATGAGATGTCCTTCGGTAATCCATGACTAAAATAATGTCTAATACTAGGTGAGACTGAAGTCTCAGGGCACTCTGTTTCTGGAACCTGACAAGGGAGGACCCTTCACCTACTTCATCTTGCCTTGCTCTAGTGAGTCATCATCATCAGCCCCATTTTTCCTCATTTTTTTTCTACATGGGATTGGGGTATCGTATTAACTGTTGCCAACTCTCTCGATTCAGTGCCACACTCCTGCCTTCTTCAACACTCATGCCTGGCTGTCGCAGATCTTCTTTCACACAGTCCATCCACCTCTTTGTTGGACATCCTTGCTTCCTCTTACCTTCTTCCTGTTTGTACCAAATTTTCCTCACCAGATTGTCTTCTGCTTTTCTGCACGTGTCCACCACTGTAATCTGTTCTCTTTTATCTTTTCTGTAATTGGAGCTACCTTGGTTTCTGCTCTTATGTTCTCATTTCTTCGTCTATCCCACATTGTGCATCCTACCACCCTTCCAAGGCACTTCATTTCCATTACCTCTAGCTTCTTCAACTGATCTGCCTTTAGTGCCCAGGTTTCTGTACCATACAGTAGTACTGGCCACACCACTGTCTTGTACACCTTATTTTTCAGCTTCTTTGGCATTCTTCTGTCATAGAATACACCAGACACTCTATGCCAGTTGGCTGCAACCCCATGGATTGTAGCTTTGACATCCTCATTCAGACTTCCCTTCTCCTCAACCACCCCTTCCAGACATTTGAAGCTGTTTACCTGTTCCACTATCTTCCCTTCTATCTCTATTCTTAGCTTCTTCTGATTTCCCCAATTTGCTGCCATTACCACTTTCTTATCTGTCCTTAGTTTCATCCCATGTGCCTTCCTTTTGGCATTCCATTCTCCTATCCTTTGCTGAAGCTCTAGCTGAGTTTGCCTGTAATGCCACATCGTCTGTATAAGCAACTTTGTTGATCTGTCCCCTCCAACCTGTTAGCTGATGTAGTCCAGCACCAGTATGAACAGCAGTGGGCTCAGATGTGAACCTTGGTGTACACCCACTCCCGCTGAGAACCCCTCTGTGAGGCCAAACACTGTTCATACTTGAGTCACTGGGTCCTTGTACACAGCCTGCACTAATTCTACCAAAGTTTCTGGGACTTCCAACAACCGCAGTACTGCCCAGATCAGCTTTCTTGGACCTTGTCATATGCTTTCTCCAAGTCCAGGAAAGCCCAGTTGGACTCTATCCTCATCTCTAGCTTCTTCTCAAGTATCTGTCTCACTGCAAACATTAGGTCAATTGTGCCGCATCCTGATCTGAATGCGAACAGTTCATCTCCCATCTTACATTCTACTACTCTGCGTATCCACAAAACAATGGAGGAAATGCCCAGTCTCAAAAACAAGGAAAGTCAAAATCCAGACATGTAGGATGAAAAGACAAGTTATTCATTGAAGCGGACATTCATTGAACCTAAAGAACACACCAAATAAATATGCAAGTATTTGAAAAAATTAACGGCGTAAATTTTTTCAAATACTTGCGTATTTGGTGTACTCTGCGTATCTGTTTATCAATCATCCTCGCCAGAACATTCATGCAATGTGATAGGAGTTTGATGCCTCTGTACACAGTTATGGATGTCCCCTTTGTTCTTGTCCACTGGCACGAGTATGCTTATTCTCCAGTTGGGATGCGCCTTTCTCTCCATACTGCTATGAGTACCCTTAGGAGCCATTTCTCTCCTAGCTCACCCAGCAACTTTATCCTATCTGCTGTGACCTCATCTGAGCTTGCTACTTTCCTGACTTCATTTTCCTTAGTGCTGTTCTTACTTCTACTAGGGTGGGCTCCACTTCTGCCATCGTAGGTTGTTTCTGAGGCAGTACAGCTTCTGTGGGGTTTTCTTCATTCAGAAACTGCTGAAAATGCTCCTTCCATCTGCCTTTGATGTCCTGCGGACTGGTGAGCAGGTTGTTGCTGGCATCCATTATGAAGGGTGTCTGACTATCTTCTTTATCTTTCTGTCTTTGCCTTGCAACCAGATAAATCTCTGTGCTACTTACTGAGCCACTTTCCAGAAGTTGGTAGAGTGCCTCAGATGCCCTATTCTTTGTTACTGCAACTACTTTCTTAGCTTCTTTGTTAGCCAACCAGTAGTCCTTCCTAGCCTGGTTAGTTTTTTCCATCTGCCACTTCTTCCTGCACTTTTCCTTTCTTTTGATGACTTCCTGGACTTCTGCATTCCACCACCAGCTTTCCTTATGTACCTTATTTCCATACCTGGTTTGGCCACATATCTCTTCTGTAGTCCTAACACATGCTATTTTAGGTGCTGTCATTCTTGTTCAACCCCACCTCTTGTTGGGGTGCTACAGCCCTGAGTAATTCCTTGAACTGTTGTTCTTTCTCTCAAGTCAACTTCCAGGTCTTCAGCCTGGTCCCTGTTGACCTTAGAACCTTCTCTGATCACTGGTTGCCACATTTATACTGTGGGCCGACTGTTTCACTGGGGATAACTTTGCAATAATGGATTCTACCCCAGTGCCTTTTCCTAACTAGGAGGAAATCTACCTGAGTTGCATGTTGGCTACTATCAAGCCATTTGCCAGGCAGAAGTCTAGAATGGCTTATCCTTCTTTATTCCTGCTGCCTCACCCATGTGGACCCAGGCAGTCTTCATATCCTGTTCTGTCTGTCCTGATATGTGCATTCAAGTCACCCAATATCAACACCAAATTCATGATGGCCTGCTTTATCTAACAGGTCTTGCAATTGCTGCCTGAATGCACTATTTTCCTTACTATCACAACCCTGCTGTGGGGCACAGGCTGAGATTATGAATATTTCCCTATTATTACACCAGAGTCTAATTGCCACGAGTCTGTCATTAATACTGATTATATCCCTCACTGCCTTCTGAAGCCTCTCTCTCATCACAATTCCTACACCATTTCCAGCCTGCACCCCTCCTGAGTAGTAAAGTCTGGATCCCAAGCCAAGTGGGGGATTTCAACCTAGATTGGTTCACCTGTATATCAGAACCACCAAGTAATCTAATAAATCTCCATAGCTACCAGCAGCTAGTCCAAATTCCAACTAGATGTGATAAAAAAATCTAAAAGGGAATCCATCCTTGACTGGGTCCTAACTAACAACCCTACATTGTACCCCCACACAGGCAGTCTCCCAGATACCTTAAGTGACCACAACATAATATACCTTATACGTAGTAGAACAAGCCTATGCAAAACCACTAACTATAAATCCACTAGAAACACAAAAAATTTTCTCTCCTGAAATCCTCAATATTCTACTCTATAACTGTGACTGGACCCCCCTAAAAACCCTCCGATTTGACCAGGCTGTAGCATATTTCAACAAAACATTTCTACAACACCTAGACACTGTCGCTCCATTGTGCAAAATCAAGGTTAGAACCTCTGCAAACCCCTGGCTCAGTAAAGAAACCAAACAAATCCTCAAGTCCAGAGATACTGCCTGGCTTTACTACCAAAAAAAACAAAGAAATGCAAAGCCTAAATAGGTACCAAGAACTACACAACCGTACACAAAAATGCATTAGGCTGGACAAAAAAATCCTACTACATGGCATTACAAAGTAAATACCAACACAACCCCCAAAAATTAAAAAAAAAATGTAAACCAGCTATTAAAACCCTCCAAAAAGGCTACACCCAAACCAACCACCCCTGTCACTAAAGTTCCCATCGAAACACAATTCAACTCCAACTTTGTGAACTCAATTCTTTCTTTAGTATCACAGGACAGTTCCAACCTCACTATCCCCCCCAACACAAATAATACTAATACAAGCGTTACCCTCAAAACACTTTCCACCACCTCAATCAAAAGCATGCTCTCCAAACTAAAAACCTCGTCAACAGCAGCCGACCTGCTCCACAGCTATTTCTTGAAATTCCCAGCAGATGCTATTGCTATCCCAATCTCCATTCTTATAAACAGATCAGTTGTTGAAAACTATGTGCCCAAACTCTGGAAAATAGCCTATGTTACACCCATACATAAAGGTGGGACCTCCACTGAACTTAATAACTATAGACCAATTGCTATACTCTTCCCCCCAGCCAAAATCCTAGTAAAATGCATCCATACCCAGGTGTTAAAATATCTCCCAGACAACAACATCCTGTCACCTACTCAACATGGTTTAAGACCTGCCCATAGTACCACTACAGCCTTCCTCTGCTTCACAGACACAATAAACCATCTCAAAAACGAAGGCCTGCAGGTGTCAACACTTTTTTTTGGATATGTCCAAAGCATGTGATATTGTCTCAAACCAAATCCTGCTAAACAAACTAAACCTATATCACCTATCAAATTCCACTCTTACCTGGTTCCAAAGCTACTTAACTGACAGTTACCAGGCTGTGAAATGGGAAAATTCTCTCTCTCCTCAGCTGCCCATAACTATAGGAGTCCCACAGGGGAGATATATAATTTAACCATTCTCACAAGCCCTATCTCTCATATATTAAGTGCTTGCTTTGGCTGAATAACCAAGGAGTATGTTTATTCTTTTTTCATGTTGTTCTAGGTGATGCCAGACTACTCAGGGTTTTCAGAAAAAGTAAGTTAAATCTCTGTACAGCTTTGTCAAGTGGAATATTTTTCAGGATAAACCAGTTAAAGGAGCTTAGAACTCTGTTGGATGTATCAGGGTTAAAATTAGTGAGGCAACGGAAAGTTTTAAGTAATTGTTTGACATGACAGGTATTGAGTCTGTCTGCATATACAGGGAGGTGATCACTGAGAGAATCAGAGTGGGGGGCCACTGGAGACATACTTAGTAGAATCAGACACCAATAGCCAGTCGAGAATTAAGCCGCTGTTTTTGGGATAGTTATGTGTGGGGGAGGAAATGAATTGAGTCAATCCAAATAACTTTAGGCTAGTTGATAGATATTCTGTGGAGATAATCTACCAATCAAAATTATCACCACCAAGGATTATCTTTTTCATTAGAAATTGTATGTGAGATCCAGTTTACCATGTTTTCCAGGGTTGTAGCATTACCAACTGGGGAAATATAGAATACTGCAATACATAGATGTTTATGGTTATTTAGTTTAAGATAGAAGATGAGGAGTTTAGCATTATGGTATTTGTGAAGGGTCTATATTAAAACAGCGAATGCTTAAAAAACAGATTGTTGATTTACTGACCCCATGTAAGTGGAAGCTTTCAATCCCGAACACTCGGAACAGCAATTTTTTTCCCAGGGAAAACGATCGCTGTTCCACAAAAAAATAAATAAATAAAAACTTCAAAGTATTACATAAAGTGGGGGGCTTCACCCCCAACACCCTCCGATGTGGGTGGCTGTGCCCCCCCCACACCCCCTACTTAAATATACCAACTTCGAGATCGCACTACAGTAACGAAAATGGCAAAGTAATGGAGGCGGTCAAGCAATTTCTTTCCCATGGAAAGAAATCGCTTATATGCCGTTTCGCTATTTTGCTATTTCGTACTTTCAAGTTTGATCAAGACGCATTTGAAGGATTGCGTCTTCGATTATTTAATAGGAACCCTTTGGGAATAGGTTTATTGTAGCGTAGGATTTCAAGATAGTCAGGGTGTAGTAACGCTACTCCACTAATTTTTTTAGTTCTATCGGTCCTGATATTTAAGTATATGGGGTTTTAATGTTTCAGTTATGGCAAAAATATCTGTTGCATTGTGGGAGATAAAGCACAGAGTTCTGAAATTTTATTATATTAAGGAAAATAATTTAAACTGTTTGGGTAAGTCTGAGATAGGCAGGTTGGATTTTGATGGTTTTGATGCTGGTGGTGTGTTCCCTGCTTTGGAAGGAGATGGTTGGCTGAGTGTGGGTGGGGGAGGGGGGGGGGCTTGGGATGAGTTTTGGAGACTACTGGGGAGTAAGAATAGGAGGAAGGGCTGGGTTTGGGATGAATATTTCCACAGAGTGGTAAGACAGAGAAAAACTGATGTGTTTGGTAAGCTTGTTTTGGTGTGGTAGGTGTGAGGGTTTAGTACTCTGAATCTGAAATAAAGATTGGGCGAGTCTTTGTATATGCTGGAAGGGATTAATGGTGAAGTGGGCTGATTTGAATGGTTAGAGGAAGAGCACATAGTGGGAGAAATGTGTACAAAACTGAGTGATGTATGGTGAGTTGTAAGGTGATAAAACAAGAAGAGTAAGGATGTAGTAACATTTTAACAGAAGCATAGCATGTAGCTTTGTAGAGAGATGTCAGAGAAAGAGGAGCTAGAACACTGGTTATGAATATAGGGGGAGTAGTAGAACACTGGGGTATGAATATAGGATGAGAAAGAGAACACTGGGTTAAGACTATAGGAGGGTAGGAGAACACTGGGGTATGAATATAGGAGGGGTAGGAGAACACTGGGGTAAGAATATATGATAGGAAGGAGAACACTGGGGTATGAATATATGAAGGGTAGGAGCTAGAACACTGGGATATAAATATAGGAAGGATAGGAGCTAGAATACTCGGATATGAATACAGGAATGGTAGGACAACACTGGGTATGAATATAGGAGGGGTAGGAGAACACTGGGGTATAAATATGGGGGAGTGAGGTGGATGATGCAAGTTGTGATCAATGTGGTTAGTTAGCAAATATAAGGGAGGAAAGAAAGTTAAGCGCTTAGATGCAGACTGATGGTTTAGGAACTGTGTGTGCATTCTTGTGCCCAGAATATGTGTGTGTGTGTGTGTGTGTGTGTGTGTGTGTGTGTGTGTGTGTGTGTGTGTGTGTGTGTGTGTGTGTGTGTGTGTGAGAAGTAGGTGGAGTTCTGGGTGGAGGGCAGTTCCTACAAATGTAATGCCATGAGGGGTGGCTGGCAAGGGAGATTAGTGGAAAATAACTCCCAACACTACCAGATGGAGCCTTTATCTGTTATGCTGTCAGTGGAACAATAACAGGAACATTAGTGCAACACGTACTTTGGAAGCACAAGGGATATGCTACTCCAGACTGCACTTCCAGTAGAGCTTCTGTTTAGGAGTAAAGTACTCCAAAACACTATAAATCTACAGGTGTGGTTTCCTTTGGCAGTTACATTTTCACAGCAAACAAACTGAGTGCAGGAAAGTTTGCAGAGAGGAGTGGAACAAACTAAATTTAGCTGAGAAAGAAGCAGCAACAGTGTAACCAATTGCCTGAAGGAGAAAAAGGTCAGCCAGTAATATAATAAATATTGTTTAAGAGTCTAAGCATGGGTTCTTGGGTTCTGTGGTAGGGCACTGTGCTCACTACTGTTATAAAACAATAGACAATAAGTAAAACAGCAATCCACTACAAGCCTTAAGTGAATAATACCGTGGCCCTAAACAACATCACAATGGTACACTCCGAGTTTCCTGCAGAAACGTACCTGTGTCACTGAGCAAGGAACTCAGGATGTCTGAGCAGTAGCTAAGCTTCTTTTGTTTTTGTTTCTTGGTAGCAAAAAGGGTGGTGTTTCGGAAATAGTCTTGAATTTTAGCTTAGTTACAGACGTGAGTACACAGTGTCCTGTAACAAAAGGAAGAAGGAATACTAGCAAAGGGAAGACTTGACACGTTAGCAATGAAGAATATAATAACGCATTTTAGTGCTTGCAATTACAGCAGTTAAATGGTATTAAATGATATTATAACTAAGCAGTGTTCGTAAATAAATGAAAAATATTTTTTCAAACAAATATACAAGGGCAGTAGAAGGGGTGTGTTGTTACGGGGTGAATTTCAAATTTGTAGACTGCAGGCAAGACCAGCTTAAAATAAAGTTAGAATTGCATGCTAATATGGCAGATGGACAGAAAGAAAGGGGGAGAATATGAGCTCAGAAAAAACTGTAGTCAAAAATTTCATTGTGTCACGTGATTAAAAATGGCATACCAATAATTGTATATGTTTAAGGGAGACTTTCGATCATGTGGAGTGAAATGAATATTGAAAAAGGGGGAGGAGTTGACAGATAAGAGGGAAACTGTGGGGAAAGGCAGGAGTATGATTGGTAGCATTTGAGCTTTGAGCATTGTCTAGTGACACCACTACAGGGTTACCAAGTGAACCATAGCCAGTAAGATGATATGTTTATTGGAAGGTCACATTAGTTTGTCAATACATGCCCAAGACTAAGTGAGAAATAACCTGGAAAGGAAACAGAAGATAAAGACCAAAAATAAAATATGGGAGATTGGGGAAGCAATGAAAGGAGAAATGTACAAACAAAGGTATTAGGAAATGTAGAGCATGTATTTAATAGGGTACATCCAAAATGAGAAAAGCAAGTTAAGGCAGGGTGGTAGAGTGGTGCAGCGGTTAACATTGTCGCCTCACAGCAAGAGGTTCTTCAGTTTGATTCTCAGCTAGGGTTCCTTTTGTGCAGAGTATGCATGTCCTCTGTATTCGCGTAGGTTTCCTCAGAGTACTCTGGTTTCTTCCTACATTCCAAAGAGATGCATCTGGAGCATTTCTCACCAGGCCTCTGCTGAAAATAGGCTCAAAAGTTGGACTTTCCCAGTCAATAAATGTTAAAAAAAATAATAAATAAAAATAAGTATAAATACTTTAAGATTTAAACAATGCATTTAACAGGAATTTATTCTACACTTCTATACATACTTCGAGATGAAGATGAACCAGTGACCATGATAACTGTGGAAGCAGGGGAGGGTGGAGTTAGTTAAATGAATACGGTATACAGCTCCAAACAAAGTTTTTCTTTTGCTTCCTCCCCTGACATTAAGCTCAAGATAGATATAGAAGAATTAGACATTAGTTGGACAACAAGAGAATGGGCTAACAAATTACAGTTTGGAAGAGAGTGGTACTGACTTGGACATTTTTAATTAGAGTACAAAAAGTGGCAGGGAATATTAGATGAGTTCAGATGGGAATTATAAAGTAGATTTCCTGATCTGAGTGACTGGCCTGACCTTAGAAGGCTGAATCCGAAAATGAGTCTACTGACATTGCCAGACTGCCAGGAAAGAGTGCTTAGTCACTTAAAGGACAAGAAGCTTCTACACAGTTTTAAGGTTAGTTGGACATTTCTGGCTTTCAAAGTTAACAGAAAGAAGGGGACCAGGACTGTTAGAATAGTATTTTGGTTTTGCAGCATCTGATCAAATGACTGGTGAAGTCATGGTAACTATGCTAAGACAACTCACCCTCTCACCACCATCACCTCTTTATCCAAATTCAAGAAAAATCTAACCCTTCACTTTAAAAATCAGTGGCTCTGTCAATGTTCCAAGCCAGACTAAACCCACCACCCTCCGGAACCCCACTTCTCCTCATGTTTCCCTCTAGGCTCTTCCTCTATCTAGCATTTACTCTGACATTTTCTCCTTTTAAACCTTATATGTTCATCAATTACATAAACCTACTGTACCTACATATTAGTCTTATATGTTTATCATTTACATAATCTTATCGTACCTACGTATTAGTCTTAGTAAAGAGCAGTAGTTTCTCTGTTCACTTATCTCTTTGTACCTATGTATTAATTATCAAAACATGTAATATATTCTCTGTTTATAAGTACGTAAACTAATGTCAATGTGGAGCTTTTCTCCCCGGGCCTCCGCTGAAAATGGACATGTATCCAGTCGGATTTTCCCGGTCAACAAATGTAAAATAAAATAAAATAAATAAATAAAAAGGAAAGAGGAACTAAGTGAGAATGAAAGAAGCACATGCATTGTGAGTAGAATTAAAACTATAGAAAGAGGACAACCAAAATGGGAACATAGACTACATAATATTAAATTGGAATGTAAATGGAATGACATATCAGGATAAACAAATACATCTTAAAATACATCTACAAGAGTACAGCACACACAGCTTGTGTTTCAGGGAAAATCACCTAGCTGCAAGGAACGTACAAATGTAATTAAAAGTATTGGAATGACTGGATTTGATACACAACTGAAATGGGGAAGAAAGAGACGGTACTAATTTTAATTAAAAAGGACTAACTTTAAATGTGAAGACAGTTTTTCAAATAAATCAGGTACGTATGTAGTGTTGACAGGATTTGGACTGGAAAAGGAATAACAGAAAACCTGTAAAACACCTCCCCCCAATAAGATAAACAAAACTAATATTAGGGGCAATGACAGCAGGGTATTTCAGTGGTTAGGAGAGTAAAACTTAACATATAATAAAGAAGATGTCACTGGGGACTGAGAATTTGAAGGATACCAAGTGAAACAAGATACTTAGAAAAATATATGGAGGTATTTGGACTACAAGACCTGTATCAAAGTAAAGATGAAAAAAGCTGAATACATGCATTACTCACAGCAATACAGCGAATGGCAAAATTGGACAAGATTTATATTTAGGAAGAAAACATCAACACAATATTCGATTATGAGGTACATCCTATAACACTCCCGCTTAATATCACCATTCTAATCACAATAAGAAAATAACAAGGCAAGGCACTGGCATTTTCTGATGGAGAGACAAAGATTTAGTCAATAGGTTGAGACAGCCTACAACAGCATGTAAAGCAACTTTTGAAGGTGAAAAAAGCATTCTGAAAAAATAAGATACTGTGAAGACAGAACTGTATTATTTGGTGGTTAATACAGCAATGGAGGAACGAGAAAGAAAGTAAAACTTGCCAAAACAGTAGATGCTTGAATGATCATTGCTGTAGTTGCCTTAGCGAAATTGCTTACAGCCTGCCAAGGAAATAACAGCAGGCCAGCTTCCAAAGCATCAAGGCACCCTCCAAGCACCCAAACTGTCAGGCACCTCAAGCTGAGCTGACCAAAAAGACAAGTTTGGGTGCAACGTCCTTCACAGCTTTCCTGCCAGCAGAGAGGGGAAGCTGAGACCTGAAAGGACAGAGTTAGGAACTGTGATGCCCATTCACTGACCCAGTAATCAAGGAGCCTTAATCCTCACCACTAACACCTGTGGGGGATGTGCACATTGGGCGGGGGGGGGGGTGAACAGTATACATAACTCATTAAAGTACAATTTCCCTTAAGAGCACACAGAGATCACAGTCAGTCTGGGGATGGTTTCTCCCTCTCTCTCCAGATCACCAATACGACTCCCCACTGGCACAGCTATAGGGTTAAGATCTCAGCCAAGTGGTCAAGCCAAAACCTCCAGCACCCTCTGTCCAACCAGTGCTGTCTGTCCCTGCCCAAGTAGCTGACACACACACACACACACACACACACACACACACACACACACACACACACACACACACACACACACACACACACACACACACACACACACAAACTCTGAGATTGGATTTATATACAAAACACACAGACACTACTGGGAAGGCTAGCACAGGTTTGCTAGCTATGCAGCCTTCTGCCTAGACTATGCAGTAGTACCACCTGCCACCAACCACCCTTATCAGCTACTATAAAGGCCCTTACCAAAGGGCATCCAATTCTAATGTATAATGTTGCCATTATCCAAATAGTAAGTGTGACCAAGGTTAAGGCTACTTAGGAGTGGCCTATACAGTGTCGCCAAATACACATTATCTCTACACAAAACCAGACACAATTAAAAGGTTTAAATATATTTAGGAATAAATAATAAAAGCACAAGACAATACTCTAACTCAACATTGTGACAATAGAGTTCAGAATCACAGGAAATATTTTAAAACAACATTGTACGACAGTCTCAAATATAGAAAACAGCTAGACTAATCTTACTGTATTTCTATCTCTAAGAGAAATCACTGTACCTAAATAACTTACTTACAGAGCAAGACACGTGCTGGTGATGTGGTCAGATCCAGAAAAAATACAAAATGCACTCACTTTTCCTCTGAGACAGTTCTTAAATTAATAATACACATTACTGCTGAATCATCATAGATTACATCATTCTTGTCACCTCTGTCTAAGTTTCCCAGGCTAGCAGGAACTTAAATTTTTAACATATCTCTGTTAAAAAAACGTATCTCTCAGAAGCTGACAATTCTCTCTTCGAAGCTTGCCTGAAACTGAAAGTCGTAAAACGATTACCTTGGAAACCTGTAATTCCCTCTGTTTCCAGGCATCAGAAAGAAGCTCCTAGCTTAGACATCCTGTCTCTTAGCGGAAATAAACTAACTTTATAACACTTTGAGAAACTCTTTACTTATCAACTTATTTTCTTAGAGTTTTGCAAGTTAACTCTGTATGTCCCAATTTCTACTATGAAACCATAAATTTGCATTGACATATAGTTCATACACATTTCTTCTCTTTTCCAGCAGGGTGCACTGTGGTTACAATCTTGAAGCTCAGTACAGAACATATAGTTTTCTTACATTTTAATGCAAGCATACAAATCATATTACTATTCACAAATGACATAGAATTATTTATGAAATTCTATCTATCAGTGTCACATTTCTATATAAATCATTAATATTTTCAAGGGACATATAATTATTTACAAAATTCCAGCTAGCTGGGATGGCAGCATCTCGGTTTATCAAATTTCTCCCCCCAACTAAAACTCAAGCTAATGTTGCAAGTGTCCCTTGAGAAAAGTTGCTTGAGAGGGTTGAGCCCATCTGGAAATACCTTACCCCATTCCCTGTCTTAAGCTTCCAGCTGTCTTGGCAATTGCTGCCCCAGTACCATGCTGCACTGTCTCATCATATGCTTGCAACCCTAGGCTCCACAATAATAATTTGGGAATGTCCTGGCTGGCTCCCTGTAGCCATAGATCCCCCTCAGACTCCTCCTGCCTTGCAGTACAAATACTCAGCAGAAGGGCCTCCCTATCATGGTAAAGTTTCATTATGTTAACATGGTACACAATTTATGCTCCTGCCTAGCAGGTCCACCATGCAGTTAACATCACTGACCTTCCTTACCACATTGTAGGGTCCCCCCCACACTGCCTGCAGCTTGTTGTGTCTGACAGGAATGAGAACCATTACCTGCTGCCCTACAGCATACTCTCTAGCTCGAGTATTCCTATCATACCAGACCTTTTTCTATTGTTGGGCTTCTGCCATGTTCTCCTGGGCCATGCCTATGAGTTCTCTGAGACTTCTCCTAAGGTTTAGGACATATGCCACAACAGACTCCTTGTGGGATTCACACTCCCCCTTCCACTCATCTCAAATTAAATCTAGAAGTCCCCTCACCCTATGGCCATACAGCAACTCAAAGGGTATAAAACCTCTGGATTCCTGGGGAACCTCTCTGTAAGCAAACACATGGGGCAAACATTTGTTTCACTCCCTCTTTAACTAGTCTGTAAATGCCCGTAGCATGGACCTGAGCGTACAGCTAAACCTCTCAACAAGACCATTAGGTGGTCTAAGTGTTTCACCCCACAGTACTTCCACAGACAAGCCAGCAGGTCTTGCGCAAAATTGGCACCTCTGTTAGTATTTCTTTTGGGAAACCTACCCTGCTGAAAATCTCTAACAAAGCATTTGTCACCTTTTCTGTTTCAATGGAGGTCAAAGCCTCTGACTCAGGGTATCTTGTAGCATAACCTATCACCACTAGAATATACTTTTTCCCTGTGGAACTTGGGGTACTCAGAGGCCCCACAATATCCATAGCTACCCTCTGAAATGGCTTCTCAATCACAGGCAAAGGCATCAAAGGGGTTTTCTCCTTGTCTCCTGCCTTGCCTAGCTTTTGGCACTGCTCACAGGCCCTGCAGTACCCTGTTACATTTCTGGAAATTCCAGGCCAATAGAAGTTCTGCATAATATATATTTTTGTATATTTTATGCCCATATGACCTGCTAAGGGAATATCATGGGCTATGGCTAGAAATGCCAGACGGTAGGGTATAGGCACTACCAACTGCTGTATTCTCTCACCCTCTAGCCCTCCCTCAGGGGTCCACTCTCTATACAGTAACACTTTGTCCCAGTATACAGATTCCCCCTTCTCTTGAGAATCAGGTGTGCCTCACTAGCTACCTCTCTCAGGCCTTGTAATGTAGGGTCTGAGATCTGAGCCTGTCTGAACTCTCTCTTAGTAATCCTTTCCAGCTCCCCTTCCACAGGAAGTCTGGCATGCTCTGACAGCGGTGGCTCACTGTCAGCCTGGGTACTACTACTCTCCTCTGCCCTTGCAGTCACTCTGTCCAAGGGACCATCAGTACCCACAAGCAGCTGTGACTCACCTTCAGTCTCATTACTACAGGGTAGCTCCCTCCCTGAAGTAACCACCTCATCAGTCCTGGCTGCAAGTGTGCGGTTTCCCTGGGTCTCCCACAGGCTACCAGACTCGCATGCTTGTCTCCAAGCCTAATTGTGTGTAACTGCATCCACACATGGTACTGCATTATCAAAATCCTTCCCTATCAGGGCATCTGCAGGATGGTAGTTTGGTACCGTTGTTGTCTCAAGACAACCTACTGTTGGCATTTTGTCATTCCCACTTACTGTCTCTCTAACCTTTTGTTCCCATCTTGCCACTGTGGACATCTATATGCTACATGGCCCCACTGGTTACATTTAAAACATTTAACCCTAGACCCTGGATGTGTACTTGGACTAGTGGCATCCCCTGCTACTGGCAGATTCTGTTGGGGCATTCTGGGCTGTCCAACATAGGTTCCTTTAGACCCATGAGCAGCACTGGGTGTCCCTTTCCTTTGCAGTGATGCCCTGCTTGCTAGGTATAGGTCTCCCTTCTTCCCCAACTCATCTACAGTAAGGCATTGTCTATCAGTTAACCAGATCCTCATGTCCTCAGGCAAAGTGCTAAGGGCTTGTTCTCTCACAAAAAGGTCTGCCAGCCCTTCAAAAGTGGTGACCTGACATCCACTCACCCATCTATGAAAATAAGTGCTTAGTTCAGCAACATATTCTCGCACATTCTTTCATCTGCCTTGCGTCTATGCTCAAGAAACATTTTCCTATAAGCTTCAGGTGTTAGCTTAAAACATTCTAGCAAACAGTTTTTTACAACATTATAATTTAAACAGTTAACATCAGATAGTTTGGAAAGAATATTTACAACTTTACCATGGAGTAAGGGGATCAGAAACCGTACCCAGAGCCCTTGGTCAGCAATATACTGTTTACATACCCTCTCAAACATATGAATGAAACTATCAAAATTATCCTCCTCTGTAAATTGTGGAAGAAATGTACTGACCTTTGCTGCTTCTGGGTTCGGTTACTCCCTTCCATATTAACTCCATGACTCTGGCGAAGAGTCAGCATCTCCTTTTCATGTTGCCTTTGCCTCTCCTTCTCTTCAGCTTCCAGGAGTAGCAGTTTCTCATTCTCCTCAGCCTGCAGATATTGCAGTTTCTCATTTTCCTCAGTCTCTAGACACCTCAGTCTCTCTGCTGCTTCTATTTCCAACACTTTGCCTCCAACTCAAGTCTCTTTAGCTCCAGATGGATTTTTAAGTTCTCTGTAGAAAGGTTGAGCTGCCCATTCTCTGCGTGTTGTACATCTCCATGGCCAGTCTGATTGTCCTCCTGGTTGCTATTCTCTGATGTAGCTGTGACCAAGGCTGCAATCGTGTCTGCTTTAGTCAGGTTCCCATGTGCCAGTCCTTTAGCCTGGCACATCTCAGCCAACTGGTTCCTTGTCAGCTTGCCATACTCCTCGGCTGACATGCTTGCCTGCTCTCCCTGACTAACTAAGCTTACAAAAGCAATAAAACAATTGTGATATGAACTCTGAATGTTCACTGCATGGCTGATTTAGAGTACAAAAACATCTTCAGTGACCACTATACACAAGCTACAGGAATTCAATGTCCACACCAGTACAAGCCAATTAATATGGGATGTGGCTATCTCACCACTATCAACCAATAAATATTTGATGTGGCTATCCCACCACTGCCAAACAATTAATATGTGACGCCTGTGCACTGGCCCAGTAATCAAGGAGCCTCAATCCTCACCACTAACACCAGTGAGGGACGTGCACATTGGGAGGATGAACAGTACACACACAGTAAAGTACAATTTCCTTAAGAGTACACAGAGATCACAGTGAGTCTGGGGCTGGTATCTCCCTCTCTCTCTCTCTCTCTCCAGATCCCCAGTAAGACTCCCCACTGGCACAGCTATAGGGTTAAGAGCTCAGCCGAGTGGTCAAGCGAAAACCTCCAACACCCTCTCTGTCCAACCAGTGCTCCGTGTCCCTGCCCAAGTAGCTGACACATACACACTTTGAGATTTGATTTATATACAAACACACATACACTCCTGGGGAAGGCTGGCACAGGTTTTCTAGCTATGCCCCCTTCTGCCCAGACTATACAGTAGTACCACATGCCACCAACCACCCTTATCAGCTACTATAAAGGCCCTTACCAACGGGTGTCCATTTCTACTGTCTAATGTTACTGTTATCCAAATAATGAGTGTGACCAAGGCTAAGGCTGTTTAGGAGTGGCCTATACAGTGTCAACATATACATATGCAAGTACTGTAAGAGCTTAATTATCTCTACACCAAATCAGCCACAATTAAAAGGTTTAAATATATTTAATAATAAATAATAAAAGAACAAGACAATATTAATTAACTCAACACAGTGACAACAGAGTTCAAAATCACAAGAAATATTTTAAAACATTGCAGGACAGTCTCACATAAATATAGAAAACAGCTAGACTAATCTTACTGTATTTCTATCCATCTCTAAAAGAAATCACTGTACCTAAACAACTTACTTGCAGAGCAAGACAAGTGCTGGTGATGTGGTCAGATTCAGAACAAAATACAAAATGCACTCACTTTTTCTCTGAGACAGTTCTTAAGTTAATAATACATATTACTGCTGAATCATCTTAGATTACATCATTTTTGTCACCTCTGCCTAAGTTTCCCAGGCTAGCAGGAACTTAAATTTTTAACATGTCTCTGTTAAAAATACATATCTCTCAGAAGCTGACAATTCTCTCTTAGAAGCTTGTCCAATAAACTCTTTACTTATCAACTTATCTTCTTTGAGTTTTGCAAGTTAACTCTGTATGATCCAGTTTCTACTATGAAACGATACATTTGCATGAACATATAGTTTATACACATTTCTGCTCTTTTCCAGCAGGGTGCATTGTGGTTACAATCTTGAAGCTCAATACAGAAAAAGAAGTTATGTATTCATCATAAAGTTCCATCTGAGTAGGTCTACTTCATTTGTCTTCAACCTGTGGGTACTGGATCCATATCGGATCAGAGCTGGCAATTTCACTAGCATCTGCTCTGAGCTCCAAGCTCCTACCCTTACCCATAATACACCACCACTACCTTCCATCCCCCAGATCGAGTTTGTTGCAACTTACACTGAGAACCCGACCTCAAAAAGTACCTTACACACCTAAAACCAGCTAAAAAGCTGTCCATGTGGTAAGGCCAGGGGGAAGGAGGGAGGGACGGTTGAAGACAAATGAAGCACCTTTATCTGAAGTAGTTTACTTCATTTGATCTTCAACTTGTGGGACAGAGTCACCAGCTACTAAAATACCTGGGTAGCCCTCAAGGAAGACATTCCAGAGCACTGCAGAACCAAAGGATGCTCTCCTTAAAGACATCAAATCCAATTTGTAGTGAGAAATACAGGTATGAGATGAGGACCAATTAGCTACAGAACAAATATCATCCAGCGAGACTCGACCAAAAGGTTGCAGAAGTAGCCATAGACCTAGTGAAATGACCTTTCACCTGACCCGGAGGAGACAAACCTTTATCCTTATAGATCTGAAGGATACACAACGAGATCCACCTAGCGATGGTGACCTTGGGTTTTGAGAAGGACACAAACAATTGATCAAATTTGAGAAAGGTTTTAGTCCTGTGTAAATATAATCGTAATTGTCTATGAACATCCAACAAGTGAAGCCTGTATTCCATTTTGTTAGCAAAATTTGGAAAGAAAACAGGTAAACTGATGGTTTGATTAATGTTAACCTGTGATGCTACTTTTGAAAGAAAGGAAGGATTGGTAGGAAGGGAAATCCTGTCCTTATGGAAAATCATGTATGAACTTTAACAGACAACGCTTGCAGTTCGGAAACCCTCTTAGTAGAGGTGATAACCACTAGAAATGCTGTTTTCCAAAACAAAAACTTAAGATCTATGGTTGCTGTAGGTTCAAATGGTGGAGCGACCAACGCTTGAAGAACCATAATAAGGTCCCATGGGGGAATAGGATCTTTGACCGGAGGACATAATAGAAAAGTACCTTTAATAAAAGCTTTACACTTTCTGGAAGAGGCTCGGGAAGCAGAATTCTCGCCCACATTAAAATGAGAGATTGCAGCTAGCTGAACCTTGATTGTAGAAAAGCTAGCTCATTGTTGAAAAATATTTGCTAGAAAATCGAGAATAGCTGAAACAGGAGCCGTGAAAGAGACTAAACTCCTTTGAGAAGCCCAAAAGGAAAACATTTCCTTTTGTTACGATAAACCTTCCTGGTGGAGGATTTATGAGCTGCCACCAGAATAGACCTGACTGAAGAAGACAATCCAGAAGTCTTACCAATTAAGGGAACTGGAGCAGGCAAGCTGTGAGCTTCAAACTGTCCAAACTCGGATGAGGAACCCTCGAGGGGTGTGAAATGAGATCCTGAATGGGATCCAAGATCCAAGGTGAAGCCAGAAGATGAAACCAAAGGAAGGGAAACCATACCTGGCGAGGCCAAAACGGGGCAATGAGGATCACTTTGCTCCCCAATCGGTAAGCTTTCTGTAGAAACCTCAGAATAAGGGGTACAGGAGGATAAGCATGCAGAAGACTGGGAGGCCAAGCATGAACTAAAGTGTCTCTGGGGGACTCCCCCGTCTGGGGGTTCAGAGCGAAGAACTTGCTGCACTTCGCATTGAAAGGAGATGCGAAGAGAGCACAGCAAGGCCAACCCCACTCCAGATAGATCTGCTCTGCTACTGAAGGATTCAGAGACCACTCGTAAGGCATCAGTATAGTCCAACTTCATCTGTCTGCTAGAATGTTGGACCGTCCCGGAATGTGCATTGCTGTCAGAAAGCGACCGGTGAAGATCGCCCATTCCCAAACTTTCATAGCCTCATGACAAAGGGGGTAAGATCTGGTCCCTCCCTGTCTGTTGTCATACCAGACCACTAACATGTTGTCTGACTGAATTGCAATGGTTCCCAGAGGAAGAAAAGCATGAAGGGCCTGCAACAACAAAAGGACCGCCTCATCTCCAGAACATTTATATGCAAACTGGTCTCGATAGGGGACCACAGGCCTTGGACTGTCCTGCCAGAACAATGTCCCTTACCCCCCCAAGTTGGGAGGCATCCGTGGTCACTGTGGCCTGGACAGGGCCTGGAACAAAGGGTTGTCCATCCAGAATTTCCAGAGAATGCATCCACCAAATAAGGGATGACCTGCAGACTCAACTGAGGTGTAGTGGATGTGACAATGGAAGATCCAACAAGGACCACTGCACCACTAGAGTCCAGTGTAGTACTCGCATGTGTAATCGGGTACATGGAAGAAGCGTTATGGACGCTGCCATAGAACCTAGGACCCTCAAAACCGATTCTGCCGAGGGAAGGTGAGAACGGTACATGAAGGCAACATGCATCCTTAGGTTTCGAACTCTCTCCATGGTCAGGAAGATTTTTGTTTGTAGTGTGTCTATCCATGCCCCTCTGTAGTCTATCACATGGACAGGATTCAGAAGAGATTTGGATGCGTTGATTGTAATCCCTAAGTGGAGTGCAAGCTTTAAGAAATGATCTCTGGTCCGGTACAGTAGTTGCTTGGTGGGAGCAGTAAGGAGCCAATCGTCCAGGTAAGGGTAGACCTGAATCCTCTGAAGCTTCAGGAGAGCCGCTACTACTGCTATAACTTTGGTGAACAACCAGGGGGCTGTGGTGAGACCAAAGGGTAGGGCTCGAAATTGGTAATGACTGACTCCTAGCTGGAAGCAGAGGAACCTCCTGGAGATTCTGTGCACCTTTATGTGATAGTAGGCATCCTGGAGGTCGAATGAGCACATCCAGTCACTCTCTTGCAGGTACAGCATGGTGGACTGTAAGGTGACCATCCAAACTTTTCTTTGGCAACTGACAGGTTCAGGGTAGATAAGTCCAGAATGGGCCTTAAGTCCCTCGTTTTCTTTGGCACCAAAAAGAACCTGGAGTAGATGCCCAATCTGGACTGATCTGGGGGGATGGGTTTGATGGCTCGTTTCTCTAGCAGCTTGGAAATTTCTAGTGCTGTTGCCTCCCTTTGTGCAGGTGGTACACCCAGGAGGTGTTTGAGAGGTTTGGGAGGAACCACAAATGGCACTGAGTATCCTCTGGAAATTATCTGAAGCACCCAGCGGTCTGATGTTATGGACTCCCATGCCGCCAGGTACAACGACAAGCGACCCCCGACTGCCTCCAGAGTAGAGCAGTTGGGCAATCCCTCAGGGTTGCTGTGCAGGCCTGTCCAAGAATGATTCTCGAGACCCAAAATTCCTCAGGCCCCCTCTGCCTTTGGGCTGGTGTCTATCCTGTCCCCTACTGCCTCTAGGGAAAAAAGAGCCCTGCGTGTCCTGGGAATACTGAGACTTCCAGAACCACATTTTCTTTTGCCCTCACTGATTCTGGGAAAAGGATCTTTGACGGTTTGAGAAGCAGATTCCGACCGCAGACAGTGTCTTCCCATCTTTTTCATTCTGGAACAAGGTGTCTCCAACAGTCTTACCAAATAGGGTAAAACCGTTATAAGGGGGCATTCTCAAAAGACACTTTGAAGGGTTCCGTGAACTGACATAATCTGAGCCAGGCATTATGCCTCATGGACACGCCGGACCCAGCTGCCCTAGCTGCTCCTTCAATAGCATCTGAGAGGAGTCACATGGACATGTTGGAAACCGCTAAGTGGCCATCCTCACGCAGAAAGTGTCTCTGTCCTCCTGCGACATGGACTTTGGGGGAGACTCGATCAGTTCCTTTACCAGGTCGCTCTGTAGACTAGTAATGTGGGCCAGATAGCTCAGCGCCCTGATGGAAAAGGTCGCTGATGCATAAACCCGCTTCACAAGGTGGTCCATCATCCTAGAGTCTCGGTCAGGGGGATGGAACCGAGAGTCTCTCCTGGGCTAGTTCCTTTTTGCTGGCTGCTGCTACCACCATATCATTTACAGGGGACCCTTTATTCCATGCTGGTCTGTCGGGGGGGCTCAAAATTCTGTCTGGGCATTTGGGGATTGGTTCCACAGTGTCCGGCTCCTTCCAAGCCTGTGAGGTGACCAAGTCCACCAGGGGATCTGCGGGAGGCAACACCCAGGAAGTAAATGGGCCCATGCAGAAAACCTCCAGGAACACGGATTCGTCTGTGGAAGGTTTTGGGCCGGACCAACCTCCCCGCTGGCATAGGATTTTCCATGATGTCTCCAAAGGAGACATCCTCAGGAGGTGATCTGGGGAAACCTTCCCCGTCATTCAAATCCATGTCCTCGGTGAGGGACTCGGGGGGAGTCCAAGTGCCTCCTCTTTCACGTATGCTTGCAAGGTACGTCTCCGGTGGGGCTCTCCGGGGGGAAATTGCAAGCACTTGTTCCTCAGGGGGAACTGCTTGGGGCTCCTCGAGCACAGGCTGTCCCTCAGGTAAAATGATGGGATTCGCACACAAAGTGGAGGGAGTCAGGGCAGAGTCCGAAGAAATAGTCAAGGGCTTTGATCCAGTGGAAAGAACCCTTTCTACTATGTCGAACGCCGAAGGAGAATCAGCTTCGTGGGCCACCAGTAAGGAAAACGCTTTTCCCGGATCCGAAGCGAGTATCAGAGCTGGGCCCGAAGGGGATGGAGCTCTGAGGAGGGGCACTTGGCCAGACAACGTCGGAACTGATGGAAAAAGTTCCAATCCCTCGGATCTGACAGCCAGGCTCCAGCTCTGAGGGCCACTCGGATCCGAACTTTTAGATTCTGTCATGCTCCAGACAGCTGCCGACGTTGAGGAGACAGGTACTGTTGGTGCCGACCCCCTGACTAAGGCCATCCTTGGATCCATGTACTCCGAACCCGGAGGTCGGATCGGAGAAGGACAAATTGGAGTGAGGAAAGGAAGTGAGCTCCCCGCCTCCAGAGGGAGAAGGGGCTGGTAAGACTCCCATCTGGATTTGTGTTCGAATGAACCTCCACATCATTTTATCCATATTGACTTTGGAAAGGCTGCGTGTGGACCGCAACGAGGCCATGGACTCTGATCTGGTGGGTCAAGGAACTAAGGCCCTAGATGGTGGTCATGGCTCCTCCAGCTCCGGGGAAAATCTGGGAGATCAGAGCCGAAGGGAGTCATGGTGCCTAGACTGACTCTTGGCGGGAATTCCTGATGGAGCTGAAAGGTCCGGAGACCTCTTTTGTTTCTCTGTCCTGTGCTCTCTCTTCTTCTCTCTGCCTTTTCTGTGCTCCGCTTCTGCAGGCTTAGAAGTGGAAGGGTGAGTCCCAGCCTGGGAGGGAGGAGAAGGAAGGACAAGAGAGGAAGGAAAGGCAGCCACAGCAACCGCTGTGACCGAAGTAGTAGAGGAGGCAGCCGCCTCAGTAGAAGGCCTTTCAAGGCTAACTTGGCCTGTCTATCCATAATGGCGTGCAGGTTGAAACCCGTGCAAATAGCACAATCAGTGCCCAAATGGGTAACACCCAAAACCATCACACAAAGAGTGTGGCCATCAGTGGGTGACAATGTGTCGCCACACCCAGTGCACCTTGTGAAGACTGGTAGAGAAGGGTGAAGGCTGCCAGCCTAGTCAAATAGAATTTGATACATAATTCTGGCATTTGTAAATATAAATGTAAAATACAGGCTTGTGTCTTAAATGTAAAGAAATGCTGTTTCAACAATGTGGCAACATTGCCATTTGCTGTAAGGAAAACTAAGTCAAGCATTTCTTATTGGTCCTTTGACATTAAAATTACTTTATGTCTATTCATTTGAAGTTAGAATTTGGAGTCGATGAGTCTGGAGTAAGCATCCTGCCTATTGTTTTAAGGCTAAAGTTAATGACCAGAATTTACATGTGGAATGTCCTTTATTGCTCTAAGTGTAAAAGCATGTAAATGCAGTTAATGTGTAGCCTGGGAACTCCAGGCAGGGTGTAAACAAATGATGTAATGTTTTAGCAGAACTGCAGTTTCAATTTAAACAGTGAGAACCAGAAATTATGAAGCATTTTTGTCTGGACTATCCACTCATCAGCACTCTGCCTGTTGCTCTTAAGTAAGTTACTTTAGAAGTATGTTTTCTTCTAGAAATAGCTAGGACTATAAAGATTAGACTAAGTGTTTTTCTGTTATGTCAGAACTGCACTATGGAATTATTTTAAGTTTCTGTGTGATCTCTGAACTCTTGTGTAGCATTGTATTGTAGTAGTATTGTCTTGGGTTTTAGTATTCATTATTAAATATTTTAAACCCTTCTCAACTGTGGCTGGTTTATGTAGAGATAGGCTCTAGAGTACATTGCATATTTATAGCATTTACTGTCTAAGCCACTCCTATAGCTTTAGCCCTGGGCTATACTACCAATTGGATAATAATATTGCACAGTAATAATTGGACACCCTCTTAAGGGCCTTTGGGTAGCTGATAATTATTAGCTGGTGGTGGCAGTAATTAGTACCGTATAGTCTGGGTAAAGGGGCACAGCTGGAGAATGTGTCAGCCTTTCCCAGAAGTGTCTGTGAAGTTGTATAAATACTTATCTTAAAGTGTGTGTGTGTGTGTGTGTGTGTGTGTGTGTGTGTGTGTGTGTGTGTGTGTGTGTGTGTCAGCTACTTGGGCAGGGACACAAAGCACTGGTTGGACAGAGAGGGTACTGGAGGTTAGCTTGTCAGCTAGGCTGAGATCTGGACCCTATAGTTGTGCCAGTGAGGAGTCTTATTGGGGACCAAGGGAGCAACTAGCCCCAGACTGACTGGGATCTCTGTGTGCACTTAAGGGAAATTGTACTTTACTGTGTGTATTTGTTATCCTTTCCTCATATATGAGACGTTCTCTCTAGTGTTAGTGGTGAGGATTGAGGCTCCTTGATTGCTGGGCCAGGGCACGGGTGTCACACACCTCTTAAAGACTGGCTTAGGATCAGCCATGTCCCAACTCAAGATTTTTATAGAAGTCTCAAACAATATAGAAAGAACAACTAGTTCTCTAAACACAGGCAAAATAGAGACAAAAACTACTTCTCTAAACACATCCATTCACCACACTCTCAGAAAGCACACAGAATGTTGGGGGGGGGGGCAATTATACACTAAACTAACTAACTACCTAAAACCACACAAAAAGCCTAAAACTCAATGCACCAGTGAGGGGAGGAAGAGAGGGAACCTACACTGACAAGACTACACTCAAAAAACACTAAAATACCAAAATAACCCAACTCACAGACTCACAGCTCAGAATCACGATGCTTATGGCTAGCTGCGGCAAACAAGATCTGGGGGATTGAAAGTGGTGGTGGTGTACTATGGGTAAGGGGAGGAGCTTAGAGCTCGGAGCAGATGCTAGTGAAACTCCCAGCTTGGATCAGATACGGATCTGGTACCCACAGGTTGAAGATCAAATGAAGTAAACTACTTCAGATCATATAGTTTTCTTACATTTTTAGGGCAAGCATACAAATCATATTACTAGTCACAAATGACATAGAATTGCATACAAAATTCTATCTAGCTGGGCTGGCAGTGTCATATTTCTATATAAATCATATTAATATTTTCAAGTGACATATAATTATTTACAAAATTCCAGCTAGCTGGGCTGGAGCATCACGGTTTATCACAGGAACAAAAACTAGATATCCACATCCTGGCATAAAATACACACCAAAAAACAAGGGGAATGGTTGGAAAGAGCATCTACTGCAGCAGTGATAATTTGAACATCTTCAGTTATGGTAAGTTTTACTCACACAACTGTGCTATGTTCATTACACAGATCACTGCTGCAGTAGCATTAGGTATGTTGGCAGATTACCTTAGCTAATTATATTTGGGAAGTGGAAGGAGAGTCCATCAGCCTGTGGAGAATGTTCTTAGCAAAGCTTGATCTAGACCTAGAGAAAGAATCAAGCTTATAGTGCTTTGTAAAAGTACATACAAAAGACCAAGTAACAGCTTCTAGAATACTTCTAGAATCCAAGCCTTTCCAAAAAGCCACAGATTAAGTCAAGGCCCTGGTAGGTTGGGTCTTGACCCTGCCTGGAATAGTTTTGTTATGGCGAGTAAATAGTTTGTTTTGACACAAATTGCTCCTTCTTTCCTTGACAAGAAATAAACAACTGATCTGAAGATATGAAAGATTTTGTTCTGTAAAGATAATACCCGAGTCGTCTGTGAACATCCAAGGTATGGCATACCCCTTCTCCCTCATTTTTTGGTTCAAGAAAGAAAATGGCGAGATTGACAGTTTGCCTTAAAGGGACAATCCCAGGGATTTTTTGTTTTGATTCAGCCTTTGTTTACATTTCAGGTTTGCCTTCCTGGGCATGCTCAACTTCAGCTGAGGGGGGTGGGGAAAGAGTGCCTGCAGGAAGTTTCAAAGGTGTCAGCTAAATTCCATCTCAAATTGCAGTTGTACTGACAACACCTCTCCCTCTGAGCCATTCATTACCTTAATCGGTGCATTTTACACATTAAGAAAAGTAGCCTTTCAGACATTTTACGACTTGACTGTTGCTGCTACTCTACAAAGCACATCAGTAATGCAAGGCTTTTAAAACATTAGTAAACGGAGTTTTTTTGTTTCTTTCATTTCATATTTCATTCTGTGACAACTGTGAATCCTGGCCAACTACAACAATTTTATGACATGGCTTCTACCTATAGAAAGCATCTGAGTAAGGCAAACAATAGTGGAAACCATATTTTTCTTTCTTTCATTTCATCTTTTACTGTGTTCTGATTTTTGAATACTAGCCTGGTGTAATAACTTTATGACCTGCTAGTAATTCCATAGAAAGCAAGTGTGTGACAGAAGGTTGGAGCACTGGTACACACACTCTTCTGTTCCTTTCATTTTCTAGTTTGATATGTGCTGATTTCTGAATAGTACTAGACAAATGCACTATTTTTGTGAGCAGGCTGATTGTAATCTGTAGAAGCATAACTGATACAAAGTTTAAAAATTAGTATACACTCATCTTTTCCTTTCACTTCCTATTTTTTTTTTTTTTTTTGCTGATTTATAGCTACTAGCCAAATGCACTTCCTAGTGTACATGCTACATCTTAGTGAGTTACTGCATTGTATTGTTTTCAACACTTCTTTCTATTTTAACCTTATATCTGTATGAATCTGTTTCTAGTTCCACTGTTATTATATATAAACAAATAACTGAAATGACACTGTATAGCTTTTGGGATCATTCTAACAGTTTGCAGTACCTAACGAGTGTCTTGATTCCTGGTCTGACAATGATTAGTCCTACATGGTAACATTTAAACGGTTGCCATTCCAACTTAATCACATGACAGCATACCTCTCAACAAAACCAAAATCTGGACAAAGCCTAAAATAATGAACAAATGCCCAAAAATAGAGACAAATTTTAAATACTTATACACTTAGAAAGTTGCTAGAATAACAGGACTTCTTAGTGTACATTTTCTGAAGGATGTGAAGTCTGAAACTCAAATGTCTGTCATTATTTAGTAACTTCAATCCTCAGTGATTTCCCAGAAAATCAAAATTTTATAAGGAACAGGCCAAAAATATCAGGCAAAAATCTGGAAATTCAGGTAAAATCTGCACAGTTGACAGGTATGCATGGCAGTTATGATGGAGCAAAGTGACAGAAACTACAGCTGTGTAAAATCTTACCATAACAGTTGATGTCCTTCTCTCCTCTGCTGCAGTATTCGGTAAAGAAGGGATGTATTGTCATGGATAGCACGTTGGTTGGCCAGTATAAATAAGCTTAAAAGAAATATTGGTTGTGCCATACTTCACATTTATGCTATGCACACAGAACAATGGGCAAAAAGGGACTTACAAACGCAACTAGCTATAACTGTATTGCTCCAGAAGAGAACAGACGTCATAGACAAAGATTCCAAAGACAACCACAAGGCATTCTATGTCAAGAATCTAAATGGCAATCCTCAGATCTGCTCTGAGCTACAACAGAATGGCATTAAATATACAGATCCCAAGGATATTGCCAATATCCTGGCTGATCAATTCAGTGTCAACTTCAACCCCCTCTCACCCCTAAATGACGCATCTCATAACTGAAAGATTGCCAAATTCAGGTAATAACGGCCACACAGGTAAAAACTGCACTCTCCAAAGCTAAGAATACAGCATCCATGGGACCAGATAACATCCCGGGCTGTGTACTACATGAACTACAATATGAACTGGCACCTCACCTAAGTGTCATGTTTAATCATAGCCTCACCTCAGGCTTCATGCCCACTGAGTGGTGCACATCTACAGTTATCCCACTCTACAAGGGGGGATCCATCTTGGATACTGGGAACTATTGCCCATCAGTCTGAGCCTGATCTGCAAGGCCATGGAACATATTGTCATGGAACTTATAAACAAAGACATTGGCAATCTTCAAACACTGGACCCCACCCAGTTTTGCTTTGTGAAGGGCTGATCTTGTCTCCTGAACCTGATTGACTTCTTTGAATCAGTCTCTAGAGCCGTGGACAAGGGTAAGGCAGTCCACACAGCCTATCTGGACCTCATCAAGGCCTTCGACACCATCCCCCACTCTGGAATCATAGATAAACGTACTAAGCTGGGCATTAATCCCTACGTCACTCGATGGGTTGTCAACTGGCTTACTGACAGAACCCACACTGTAAAGGTAGCAGACTCCAAATCCAGCTCCAGACAAGTGGAGTACTGCAGGGTTCATTCCTCAGGCCGCTCTTGCTTGGCATCTACTTCTCTGAAGTACAGGCCAACACTAAGGGACTCTGGCTAACAAAGTTCGCAGATGACTGCAAACTGGGAGCCATTATTGAATCCCCAAATTATGTGAATATTCTACAAAACGGCCTTACAGAAACAGATGCTTGGTGCCAGAGCCATGGGCTCAAGCTCAGTGCCAAGAAATGTATAGTTATCCCTTCTGGGAAAAAACATGTACCTGTGAATTACCACATAGGTGGCAGTACACTATACACTGAAAGTGTGATAAGAGACTTAGGCACACAGGTGGACAGTGGTCTCACCTTCGATAAGCACATTGCCACAACAGTCAGAAAATCCTTCTATGTGGCACACCTCATCACTAAGGGCTTTTCATCCAAAAAAAGGAGGTTATTGTCCCACTGCACTCATCCCTCATTAGACCCATTATAGAATACAATGCCTCGTTTGGTATGTACCTCTAAAGACATCTGCAACAACTGGAAAGGCCACAGAAATACCTCACTAAAAGAATCACAGGCTTAAAGCAGATGCCGTATGCTGACCGGATAAACTCCAGCTATACTCTGTTGCATATTGTCTACTCAGAGGTGATCTCTGCAAGGCCATGTCAAACCCAGAGCTGTTGGACATGCTACATGTAAAGAAATCCCAATCCCTCAAAGTCACATGCTCTAGGTTGTTATCACAATGAAAGAAAAACATGCTGGAGGGATAGGTTCCTGACCCAGAGACTCCCCAGACTCTGGAATAGACTGCCCATACATGTCAAGCAGAGCGACTCTTTGGCCTTCTTCAGAAGGAACCTTGATGATTGGATGAGAGATAGGAAATTCACCCCGGGGATCATGTCAGTTGCCCTGCTAGACAGGGGTCCAGGGAAGTAAATATTGTGGAAAGAAATAGCCTGGGAATTGTTATGGCTAGGCTTGTATAGGCCTAGGGCTGATAGCCTAGTGCCAGCCTATGAACCTACAGGACAAAGGAGTCCATACACATCCAGAAGGAAAAAATGCAGAACAAACAAGAGTGGGTTGGAGGGAGGGAGAAAATACTGCCACAATGAAGAGTAGGACATCTACTGTTATGGTAAGATTTTTACACAACTGTACTATGTCATTCTATATTACCTGCAGTGATGGTATAGAAGGGAGAGTAAAAAAGCTGAAGCACATAATGGGAGGTGGAAGACTGAGAAGAGCCCTCAAAAAACCCACATAAAATGGGTTCAGCAAAACCTGCTCTGGCCCTGGAAAGTATATCCAACTTATAATGCTTAGTAAAGGTATGCACTGAAGACCAAGTAGCAACTTCAAGGATGGAATGGTGTCTAACCCATTCAAGAAGGCACCAGAAGAGGCAACACTCCTAGTAGAATGAGCTCTAACAAAAGCAGGCATAGATTTGCCATGAGAAGAATAACAAAAATAAATGGCCGCAAATATCCTGGAGGAGATGGTTTGTTTAGAAACAGCCCAACCCAAAGACCTAGAATGAAAATAAACAAAAAGCTGATCAGACTTACGAGTAGTCCTAGTCTTATACAAATAGTACCAGAGCTGTGTGTGCAAATCCAAGGTGTGCAGGAGCTTCTCACTACCAGACTGAGGACAAGGGAAAAAGGAAGGTAGTTGTACTGACTGATTTAAGGACAACTCATTGACTACATCGGGCATAAAAGAAGGTTTAGTACAAAGGGACTCCCTGTTCCTGTGAAAAAAACAAAAAAGGAGGAATGGCTATAAGGGCCAGGAGTGGAGAAGCCTTCGGAGCAGAAGTAAGAGCCAGCAACAAAACAGTCTCCCAGGTGCAATGTTGCAAAGAAGCATAATCTGCAGGCTCAAAATGAGTCTGAGTTAATTTTTCCAAAACAAAATTAAGGTCCCAAGCAGGAGGAGGGATATACTTTCTTGGAGACCTATTATGCAGGATGCCTTTAAGAAACTGTTTGATCTCAAAATGAGAGGTCAAAGGAGGATTCAAGGGCAGACAAGTAGAAATGGCTGACAAATGGGCCTTCACAGAAGAATAGGCAAAGTATGACTGGAGCAACTTATACAAATGAGTGGACCCCCACTGAAAGGGACCCTGGTGATGACCATAGCACTAGACTGAAAATCTCTTATCATTTGGACGTATAAGATTTTCTGGTTGAGTGTTTCCTTGCCTCCTGTAAAACACTGAACATATCCTCAGAAACGGTATGCCTGAATGGGATCAAAACCCTATTACCTACAATGTCGGTTGCAGAGTAGACAAGTTTGGATGGATGACAGACCTTTTGTCTTGTGAGAAGATCCAACTAGTGAGGTAACTTTTGATGGTTACCCATGGCCAGATGCATTATTTCTGACAGAGTAGTCCGCAATGAATTTTTAAAGTCTGACAACTCATTATAGCTCTAAAAAACTATGTTACCAATTACTTCTTTCTTACATGTCAAACCTTCAACATTTGCAATCCACCTGAGGAAAACATTCTTCAAGTCTGCTTGGGGTATTAAAATACCTATGCAGATACTTCCAAGCAAAAATCCTAAATCTTCTAGATTTTGTTGTATATTTGGGAACCTTACATATATCCTCTCCCTGTTTCTTTGTGAACTTTCCAACCTCCTTCGATTTTTATAGTTATCATGCAATACTTTATATGCCCTACTAATTATCCCCCCACACCCCTGGCTAATTATAAATACTAACTCTGCAATTACACAATCCCCATGGATTGTCACTCTCGCACACCTGTCAAATACCTGTCTGCTGACCAAATGGTGTTGCTTATCTGCATGTTGCAGCACTTGCCATTCACTCCAGAGCTTGTCACCCATATAAATCAATGTCCTTGGCATACATACACACACCTATATAATATACGTAATACATACACACACAAACACAGATATGCATATATATATATATATATATATATATATATATATATATATACACACACAGACACAGACACACACACACACACACATACAGATCCATCTCTCTCTCTCTCTCTCTCTATATATATATATATATATATATATATATATATATACACACACACAGATAAATCAAAACAATTAAGTCCAGCACTAACAAGGAACATTAAAACCTATTTATTCACAAAAAGTTACAATGGTCAGAAGAGAAAAATCCATCAGCAAACTGCAGTGTCTCCACTTACGGAGCATCTTCAATGCATGATAAAGATAAAACACCAAAAAAATATGCATTTACATAGTAAATTCACACACAGTGTGACTCAAATTGATTAAACATTTAAAGATATGATTGTCTATTAAAAAAACAGGTAAAAGATGCATCCAACTGTGAAATATATACTATCAATGTTAATACTAAAATATTGCTGTTTTTTTATATTATTAACCATTCATGCTAACAATTTAATAAAGAACTAAATCAAATTTTCCTAAAAATAATACATAAATGAGTAAAAAAATATATATAAAAATAATAAAGCCATTTGTAAACATATTATATAAATTCATCAAGTCCTGTCCTATATGTTGATCCTTATCTAGGAATCCAGCTTGCTTCTTTTTTATCAAGTACTATTTGCCAACAAGAGTTACCCAATCTATTCCAACAGTGTATATGTGTTTCTCTCTCTCTTGCTATACACACTATATATATATATATATATATATATATATATATATATATATATATATATATATATATATATATACATATATATAAATATGTGTGTGTATGTGTGTATATATATATATATATATATACACACACATATATATACAGACACATACACATATATATACAGACACATACACATATATATACAGACACATACACATAGAAAGGGAGATATTAAAACAGGAGCAGGCCCAACAAGGAGCCTTGGGACACACTACTGGTCTCTAGTCTCTTGGTGGAGGTGCTGTCACTGATCCTGACGTCTTGGGTCCTGTCTGTGAGCCAGCCTGCAATCCAGTGAGTTATGTTGGGATTTATACTTAGTTCTGATAGTTTGACAATACTTGAGTGGGGTATTGTATCGAACACCTTGGCCAGGTCAAGGGAAGTGGTATGCACTATTTTCGCCTCATTTGTAGCCATGGTGACCCCCTCAAAGATGTCAACAAGTTAAGCAGGCAAGACCTTCCCTTAATGAAGCCAAACTGGAATGGGTCCAGTGTCTGTAGTTTGCCAATGTCCTTGTTGATCTTTCCACAATAATTTATTTACTGGTTTTGTATACAAGACTTGTCAAGACTGATGCATCTGTAGTTCCTGGGGTCAGCTGATGGTCAGCCCTTATGAAGAAGGATGACTGTTGTGGCCCTCCATTCACCTGACACATAACCTGTTTTGAGTCTGTAGCTAAAGAGTGCTTCAAGTGACGATGTCAGGTCATGTTTTATGCTATTTAGGAGGCAACTGGTAATCTTGTCAGGGCCAACTGAAGCACTGTTTTTAGCTTCAGTGAGCACCTCCAAGACCCACTCCCTGTTGATAGCTGGGGATATGCTAGAAGGGATTTCACAGGGGATACTGGAGGTGAAGTTAGAGCTAGATTTATTAGTCAGTAGATTTGCTCTGCCACCTTGGTCAGTGAAGGTTGTGGAATTTACCACTAGTTCTGCACACTGTCGAGTATTATATTTAAGGTCCCTGACCTAGCTGAAGAAGGCTTTGTGACCGTCCTTAGTCAGGGATGCTATCTTGACCTTATAACTGGTATTGTTGGACTTCATTAGACCTCTTAGTTTCTTCTTTAGATGAATCAGAGAGTTCTTGTCTCGAGTTGCTCTTTCTGATTGTAGCCATGACTTCTTTCTTTTGTTATATAGTCTGTTAAGGTAAGGATTCCACCAGTGTGGTTTATTTTTGGTGTTAGATCTGGGCTTATCTCTGGCAGCCTCAATGCAGCCATACATGTTTGTGCAGGGTCCTATCAGAGAGCCTTTTTGCTTGCCTGGGCTGTACTGAGTGAAAATGAATTGCCTTGGGGCCGCATATAAAATATGTAATATAGTTAACTGTTTCACTGTCATTGGCAACCAAAGTCGACCTCTGGGCTCCACTCTAGGTACATTCAAGCAATAAATGTAATAATGAATGCCCAATAGTTACCCTCAAATTCTAATTCTCTAACATCTTAGTTACTATTTTTATTTTCAGATAAACAGATATGGAACCCTTGGACCATAATTTGCATAGCTGTCAAGAGAAAGATATGCACCTGCATATATTTCCTTTACAACAGTCAAGTGTTTCACAAAAAAACACAATGCTTCCCCACATTCTTAGAACTCCATTAGGCAACAAACATCAGTGTAGAAATGGAAACTTAGGATGTATGTTTAAAGCACCAGTAATTTCAAGACAAACCCTGGGCAGCTGACATTGGAATAGCTCTGCATTTCTAAGGGACTTATTGAATGTGTGTTCCAAAGTGAAGATAAAATGAAAAGTTTTTTTTTGCCACTGTTTGTTGTAATACCATTGTTCAACTTCTTATCTTAACTATTCATAGTCCTCTCCACACCCAGAGAGAGGTTGTCCCTCCAAAATATGCAGAAGTACTTAAATAAATAACCCCTACAGTAGTCTGGTCATGTATGCACAAGCAGTTATGACACCAAAACACTCCCCCAAAGGCTCCACCAGTAGCTTGCCCATGTATGCACAAGCACTTTGACATCAAAATGAAAACTTTCCCACAGGATCCCTCTAACAGTGTGACTACAGGAGCACAGGCACCCACAGGATTCCTCTAACAGTGTGACTGCACGAGCATAGGCACCCACAGGATCCCTCTAACAGTGTGACTACACGAGCACAGGCACCCACAGGATCCCTCTAACAGTGTGACTACACGAGCACAGGCACCCACAGGATCGCTCTAACAGTGTGACTACACGAGCACAAGCACCCACAAGATCCCTCTAACAGTGTGACTACATGAGCACAGGCACCCACAGGATCCCTCGAACAGTGTGACTACATAAGCACAAGCACTCACAGGATCCCTCTAACAGTGTGACTACACGAGCACAGGCACCCACAGGATCCCTCTAACAGTGTGATTACACGAGCACAGGCACCCACAGGATCCCTCTAACAGTGTGACTACACGAGCACAGGCACCCGCAGGATCCCTCTAACAGTGTGATTACACGAGCACAGGCACCCACAGGATCCCTCTAACAGTGTGACTACACGAGCACAGGCACCCACAGGATCCCTCTAACAGTGTGACTACATGAGCACAGGCACCCACAGGATCCCTTGAACAGTGTGACT
Source organism: Protopterus annectens (assembly GCF_019279795.1). Classification (NCBI taxonomy): domain Eukaryota; kingdom Metazoa; phylum Chordata; order Ceratodontiformes; family Protopteridae; genus Protopterus; species Protopterus annectens. The sequence continues at coordinate 673,893,287 of NC_056749.1, read as the reverse complement.
ACACGAGCACAGGTACCCACAGGATCCCTCTAACAGTGTTACTACACGAGCACAGGCTCCCACGGGATCCCTCTAACAGTGTGACTACATGAGCATAAGCACTCACGGGATCCCTCTAACAGTGTGACTACACGAGCACAGGCACCCACAGGATCCCTCTAACAGTGTGATTTCACGAGCACAGGCACCCACAGGATCCCTCTAACAGTGTGACTACATGAGCACAGGCACCCACAGGATCCCTCTAACAGTGTGATTACACGAGCACAGGCAGCCACAGGATCCCTCTAACAGTGTGATTACACGAGCACAGGCACCCACAGGATCCCTCTAACAGTGTGACTACACGAGCACAGGCACCCACAGGATCCCTCTAAGAGTGTGACTACACGAGCACAGGCACCCACAGGATCCCTCTAACAGTGTGATTACATAAGTACAGGCACCCACAGGATCCCTCTAACAGTGTCACTACACGAGCACAGGCACCCACAGGATCCCTCTAACAGTGTAACTACATGAGCACAGGCACCCACAGGATCCCTCTAACAGTGTGACTACACGAGCACAGGCACCCACAAGATCCCTCTAACAGTCTGATTACATGAGTACAGGCATCCAAAGGATCCCTCTAACAGTCTGATTACATGAGCACAGGCACCCACAGGATCCCTCTAACAGTGTGACTACACGAGCACAGGCACCCACAGGATCCCTCTAACAGTGTGACTACACGAGCACAGGCACCCACAGGATCCCTCTAACAGTGTGACAACACGAGCACAGGCACCCACAGGATCCCTCTAACAGTGTGACTACACGAGCACAGGCACCCACAGGATCCCTCTTACAGTGTGACTACACGAGCACAGGCACCCACAGGATCCCTCTAACAGTGTGATTACACAAGCTCAGGCACCCACAGGATCCCTCTAACAGTGTGACTACACGAGCACAGGCACCCACAGGATCCCTCTAACAGTGTGATTACACAAGCACAGGCACCCACAGGATCCCTCTAACACTGTGACTACACGAGCACAAGCACTGAAATTACACCAAAATGAAACCTTTTCCCAATGACCCATCCAGTACTTCAGCCATGTGGGTAGGTACAAGCACTTAAATGACATGAAAATGAAATAGCTCACCCACAACCCATCTAGTAGTTTGCACATGTATGCACAAATGCTTAAATGACACCAAATTGAAATATCAGTCCAAACAACCCCTCCAGTAGTTGCCCATGTATGTACAATCTAAAAATAATGGATGGACAAAGATCCAAAACAAGGGACAGTTTTTAATTATTGCTCTTATAAACTTACAAATAACAAGTTACATATTAGAATGCATTTTCAGTATTATCCGAAGACTAAACTATAAGTAACGTCTGTCCATAATGATTTGACACAAAACTGCAAATTTAATGAGGAATGGACAGATAATATGAGGTAAAAATCTTGGCATTCTGCAAAAATTCAGACAGTAGAGAAACCATCCTTCCACACAGCTACTTAAGAAAAATATAAACAGAAAGTGAGGAAGGGACAAGCAGCTATAATTTTAAAGTAAAACAACTTCTGGTTAACAAATGAGCTCAAAGCCCCTTCTAATCCTCAGACAATACCTGGCATGAATGGAAGTACAACTCCACAAACATCTCACAACTACACAGTTACATGACCTTGCAATAAAGACGGACACCACAAAACCTAATTAAACCCTTACTTTGACAGAGGAAAGGACATGCAGACTCCACAAAGAAGGTGTCTCCAGCCGAGAATTGGACAGGAGAACCTCTTGTTGGGAGACAACAATGCTACTGCTGCACCACTGTGGCTTAAATCCATGAGTATAGGGGCAAAAGAAATGTTCCGGATGAGGATGCATGTGAAAAGGGAGAAGTGACTAACCCGATTACTGTCTCTCCACTTTCTCGGTCTTTCCCTCACAACTAGAGCATGGGAACAAAATGGGACAGTAAGAGGACTATTCAGCAGCTGTGTCACTTATGTGACAGGCTACTGACTTTGCATTGCTGGGTCCCAGTGCCTGTCAAATTCTACCCCCCCCCCACTCCATATAAGTGCTACTGTACTCTGAATTGCTGCACAATCGGGTCAAATCACATAACAATATTAAGCAAACTGTACTTAACATTGTTAGGTGATTTGGGGGCTTGGGGGCAGCAGGGAATTGCTATGGCTAGGCTTGTATAGGCCCTAGGGCTGATAGCCTAGTACCAACCTATGAACCTATGAGGCCGACTGGCCAATGGTTCAACACCCGTACTCTAAGGTACCATGAACGAAACTTGATTTGTGTATGAAATCATTTAATTTATTCCCATTATTCTGCTCTTTGCTTATTTGTTTCTTTACATATTAATGTCATTTTGGTAACCATGTAAGTGCACTGACTGACAGACTCTTTTCTGTCACAACCTGACCTCCACGGTAGACACAAAGAGAAAATGGAAAACAGAATGCAGTATTATAGCACTTTCTGAAGGAATGTCAAATAATTTGGCAAAATGCAGAAGTGAAATTCGAGAAAGATGATGGATAAACGTAAGAAATGGAAGTGAGGGCAAACTAGAACTAGAACTTTGAAGACCAAACTAATAAAACTGGACAGATAGATCCGATAACAAGCAAATCACCCTAGACATCCACATCCCAGTCCCACCCCCCATTAGGGAAGCCACCATAAAAAATTTCTCCAAAGCCAACTTCACGCTTCTTAAGACAGAAGTGGCAAACTTCACGACACCCATGCTGATGGACAATAGAGATACGACTGCTGAATCCTGCACAATTGCACTTTATAAGCACTGACATGAGTGCATGGATTGTGCAATCCCTAACAGAACCAAGATGCTATCCTCCAAAAAAAGGAAGCCAATCTGGTGGTCCCCTGCTATATACAAACTCTACAACAGAAGAAAGAAACTGTTGCAAAAAAGAGTAAAATCCCATGACTGGTCAGCCTCAGTAAGAAGCTGAGATCCCTCATAAAATCCTCCAAAGCTAGTTACGCAAACAAAATCGCCACTGATTCTAAAGACAACCACAAAGCATTCTATAGCTATGTGAAGAATATCAATGGCAACACTCAGATCTGCTCTGACTTACAGCACAATGGCACGAAATATACAGACCCAACCGATATTGCCAACATCCTGGCAGATAGGTTCAGTACTAACTTTACCCCCCTCTCACCCCCTAAAGAGCCCATCTCTATACCGGAAGAATGCAAAGTTCCTGTAATCACAGTTGCACAGGTAAAAACCACACTCTCCAAAGCCAAGAACACAGCATCCATGGGACCAGACAACATCCCAGGCTATGTTCTACATGAACTACAGAAAGAACTGGCACCCCACCTAAGTACCATGTTCAATCATAGCCTCACCTCAGGCTTTGTGCCCACTGAATGGTGCACAGCAACAGTTATCCCACTCCACAAAGGGGGAGCCACCACGAACCCCGGGAACTACCACCCCATTAGCCTGACGAGCATGGTCTGCAAGGCTATGGAGCGTATCATCATGGAACTTATAAACAGTGACACTGGTAATCTCCAAACTCTGGACCCTACCCAGTTTGGGTTTGTAAAAGGCAGATCATGTCTCCTAAACCTGATAGACTTCTTTGAAGCGGTCACCAAAGCTGTAGATGAGGGTAAGATGGTGCACACAGCCTATCTAGATCTCACCAAGGCTTTCAACACCATACCCCACTCTGGAATTATAGACAAACTCACTAAACTAGGTATAAATCCATATGTCACAAGATGGGTTGCTAACTGGCTCACTGACCAAACCCAGACTGTGAAAGTAGCAGACTTTAAATCCAGCTTCGGACCAGTGACAAGTGGAGTACCACGGGGTTCAGTCCTAGGTCCTCTCCTGTTTGGTATCTACTTCTCTGAAGTACAGGCCAACACAGAAGGTCTTTGGATAACAAAGTTCGCAGATGACTGCAAACTAGGAGCCATAATCAAATCTCCTAGCGATGTGGGCATCCTACAAAAGGGCCTCACTGAGACAGATGCCTGGTGTTAAAGCCATGGCCTCAAGCTCAATGCCAAAAAGTGCACTGTCATCCCTTTTGGTAAAAACTCTGTACCCATGAACTACCACATAGGCGGTAGTCTACTTAACACCGAAAGTGTGATGAGACCTTTGGACATAGGTAGACAGTAGTCTCTTCTTTGATAATCACATCGCCACAGTAGTCAGGAAATCCTTCTACTTGGCACACCTCATCACAAAAGGTTTCTCATCCAGGTAAAAAGAGGTCATTGTTCCCCTCTACTCATCACACATTAGACCCATTATAGAGTACAACGCCCCTTCTGGTATGTACCTCACAAAACATCTACAACAACTGGAAAGGCCACAGAAATACCTCACAAAGAGGATTACCGGCCTCAAACAGATGCCCTACGCAGACTGTCTCAAAAAACTCCAGCTTTACTCTGTCGCATATCGCCTACTCATAGGCGATCTCTGCCTAACATACAAAGCTATGTCAAATCCAGAGCTGTTGGACATGCTCCACATAAAGAAATCCCAATCCCCCCGAGCTAGGGACCTAAACCTTGTCACCACAATAAACAGAACATGCTGGAGGGATAGATTCCTATCTCAGAGACTTCCCATACTCTTAAACAAACTACCTATCTATATCAAACAAAGCTCCTCATTAGCACTCTTCAAGAAAAATCTTGATGATTGGATGGGAGATAGGAAATTCACCTCGGGGATCACTTCTGTGGCTCTGCTTGACACGGGCACAGGAAAATAATTTTCTTGGGTGGCAAAAGCCAGGGTACCATTTGGCTAGGCTTATAAAGGCCCTAGGGCCAATAGGCTAGTACCTACCTTTGAACCTATGAACCTAAACATAGTGTGAGACATGATCAGGAAAATTTTGAAAAACCTTATATAAATATATTGTGCATAACAGAAAATCATTTTGTATAACCTGTCGCCACATCACTTATCCGTACTCTAATCAAAAAACTAAAACCCATCACACTAACGGCTGACCAACTTCCTGCTGAATACCTACAAAAATCAGCTGATGCTATTGCATACCTGGTATCGATACTTATCAATCAAACCATAGAAGAAGCTAAAATTCCCACTATCTGGAAAATATCCTATGTAATCCCACTTCATAAAGTAGGTAGCTCTAATAAATTCTCCAACTATAGGCCTATAGCTATACTCTCTCCACTTGCAATGATTATGGAAAAATGTATTCAGGGACAGTTCATGCACCACCTAATCCATAAGCACCTCATGGCAGATACCCAGCATGGTTTTAGACCTCACCATAGTACTACCTCAGCCCTACTAGCCTTTACCAACACCATAAACCAAAATCAAAACAATAGCCATATTTCTTCAGTCCTCTTCTTGGATCTCTCCAAGGCATTCGATATGGTTGACCACCAACTATTAATCCACACCCTGAAAACACTCAATCTAGATCCTAAAGCCCTTCAGTGGTTTAAATCCTATCTAAGTGGTATACAGCAGGCTGTTCTTTGGCAGAATAAACTCTCTAACCTACTACCTAACACCCTTGGAGTACCACAAGGCTCTATACTAAGGCCCCATGTTATTTTCCATTTTCATCAACGATATGAATACTGTCATCCCAAAAGTCAGCTGTATCCAATATGCTGACGACTCTACCCTGATTTGCTCAGCCACATCCCCAATAGAGTTACAGTTAGCCACCCAGACCACCTTTAACACAATTGAAAACTGAAAGCCAAAGAAACCGTGTTGGGTAAAACCTTGGTGCAGAAATAAATCCAAGTAAAAAGTAAAAGATGCACCAAGATAACACACCGCAAAATGTTTAATCACAACAAAGTACAAGATGGTAAGCGCTTTCACAACCGAAGTTGCTTCATCAGACACCACAGTAAAGAATGCACAGGTTTAAATAGATATCTAAAATGCCAATTAATCAATAAATATCACACAATGATTGAGTAGCAATTAAAAACAATTAAGCCTCATGCTCACACTAATAAAAGCATTGCTTAAAAACATTGTACAATAAAAATTCAAATGCCATACATAAGAAAGCACTTAAATAACTTATAAAATCATGATAAAACATGGAAAAATACTACTTAGCAAAAAGTTAAATAGAATACCTGAAAACTAAAAGCTAGTTAAATACATAAACTAACTTTGAAAGAACTTAGCTAATCTTAATGCTTGAGATGTCTAGCTAACCCCCAGTCTGTAGCGGCCAGAGTGATCCATGGTAAAGGATGAGGGGTCTGAGGTACAAAAAAATGGCCACAGCAGAGTCACTCACCTGCAGATGAGGCAAACTGTTGGCCTGCTGTGGTGGCAAAGGCTGTTTACTTAATTTTTTGTTTTTGTAGCTGGAAGGCATGACCCTGGAATCAGTTCCATGTTCAAGCTGAAAATGGTGCCTTTTTCCCATGGAAGACAAGTAGCAATTGCTCGTAAACACTATCATTCCACAAAAGTTACATTTTTGACAGAAAAACACATTAAAAAGCACTTTAAAACTCTATATCAGTCCCACAAAAGTAAAATAAACACAATTTATGTACAGATTTATATAACTTTACAGCAATTTTAAATTGGAAAAAAAAAAAAAGCGCTCCATTTAAAAGTACATTACAGTCTTGGGACAGTCTGAAGAGGAATGCAATAGAAAGTCAACATAATGAAGAAAATGAATTTTTTTCCTCCCAAAGGGACCTTATCTGCCCAGCAAAGGAAAGTACAAGCCAACCATCAATCCTCAAAATCCTCATAGGGGCGTACTCTTCAGCAGCAGGAAAGCTCTGAACGTCTTTGCTCCTAAACATATCTTTTAGTCAGCGCAACTTGAGCTGCTTGATGGTGTGGGCATGTGGAAGGTGCCCTGAAGCTTTGGAAGCTGGTCAGCTGTTATATCTTTGGCAGGATCAAACTCTTATAGCATCAGTGATCAATATGATGAACACATAACAGAAAATACATATTAGGTCTACAGAACATTAAGAGATAGCAAAGCAAACTAGAAGATGTAACAGAGTAAGAGATGGAGAAGTTGGAGATTGCTGGAAAAGAGGGGGTTACTTAGAAAATATAAATGAGAAAAATGTCTAACTCAAGTACTTTCATAAAAATTCTAGGAATGCAAAATTACTAGCACAGAGATTGAGGCAATAAAAAAGAAGAGTAAAGTATAATACAATTAAGGAACAAGAGTACAGGCAAAATGGAATCTGATCCACATCAAATGCTGGAAGCCCTATGAATGTATTATGAAGGACTCTGGGGGAGGGGGGCGGCTGAACTGTAGAAAGAGAACAGCTGTTAGAAGTCTTTTCACATGGAATAGCTATCCCAGTTTTGGAAGAACAAGTGGAAGAGGCAGAATGGGGGATAACAAGGGAGAAGATTAAGACATCAATGCAACAATGTGCCACAGGCAAAATGCCAGGGCTAGACTGTGTTCCAAAAAGAAATATGGAAACTTGGGAAAGCGCAGATAACAGAGGACTTGTATGAAATCTTTATGGGGGGATATTATAAAAACTTGGAGGAAATCAGTTATCCTTAAAGAAAATAAACACTCTGCTTTATACAGACCAATATCAGTGTTAAATCACGACTATTACATTTTTTATGACTATAATAGCAAACAAATTAGCTAAAAACCACCTAGGACTACAGATATGGATTAGTGTGATTTTTGGAGGGAAGACAAACAAACATTTAACAATATTAATGGAATGTTAATGATACAACAGCTAGAAGAGCAAAGGAAAGAAATATTAATACTGATTGGATTAGATGTGGAAAAAAACATGACAGGGTCAGCTAGGAATTTATTGAAAAACTGTCAGCAATTTGGACTTCCAGTAAGATAGATCAATTTGATAATACAGATACACAAGGCAGAGGAGGCAGAGATGGATAATGGTCAAATGTGGCCCTAGGCTGGGTAATAGATCAGGCCCCCTACCCTACCCCCGCAGCCACTCAATGTCCCATTACTTGGCTATCTCTCCCCAGTTACCATATACAATTGTTCACATTTGTCAGCGTGCAAATCATTTTCTTCTTTACGTCTACAATTATTACAGCTGTTTGGATTTAATTTAAAACTTTTACTTCAGATTTTACAGCACAAACACTGACAGCCATTTGTAAACAAAACACTATAATCCCATAGTGAAAACAGACTTAGGATGAGCAACAGTAAACTCAGCTTCCCTTGAAATTCACATTGATTGAAACTGCACTGAAACCTACATTCATATAAAATACATCTGGCCAGTGGCGGATTAAGTTTTAAAGCATAAGCCCCCTGAACACATTTGTAGGGCCATGCATACATGCATGCGTTCTTTGATTCACTGTTCTGATTGAATTAAATTATATTCCTTATTTAATACTGCAAAACTTGTTAGAGAATTTTTAAATTTGTACTTTTGAACATTTTGTTCCAGTAAGCAGTAAAACAAAATGTATGAACCAATAATGACAAAACTACCCATTTCAGAACATTTCAACCATAACAGGTCACTCAAACTACTGTCATTATAATCCAGCAGTATCAGTCGATAAGTACAATCACTACAGAAGTAAAAGTAACCAGAATAATTTCACATTAAAGAGATCTGCAAATAATGGAAAGGTTGCGGCTAGCAAACAACTTTGCACTTCAGTGCTCCCTCTACAAGTGTAGTGCCTGCTGCCCTTGAAGAATAAATTGCCTATGTTCCATCTAAAATACTGGTGAGCTGATGATACACAATTAGACATAGACAGCAAACCGACAACAGGCTCATAGTTACTAGGCATCTCATTCAAAGGACAACATACTCAAGAGTGCAGCACCTTCCCCCCATTAAGCTGCAATGTAAGGTCAGCAATCAATCTACCTGGTGTGAGAACAGAATCCACAGCTTTCTGCACTAAAAGCAAGTGTGCTACCTGTTGCACCACTGACATTACACAATTAGGAATAGACAGCAAACTGACAACAGGCTCATAGCTACTAGGCATCTCATCCAAAGGACAACATACTAAAGAGTGCAGCACCCTCCCCCCTTAAGCTGCAATGTAGGGTCAGCAATCATAGGTTCATAGGTAGGTACTGGGCTATCTGCCCAAAGGCATATATTAGCCCAGCCACGTTGTGCGGTATTCACCGCCCCTTTGGTTAGTTCCCTAGGCCCTTGATCTAGCAGCTAGTACCCTTGGCCCCTATCTAGTAGAGCTGTTGGTATGATCCCTGGTGTGAACTTTGTGTTACCCATCCATTCATCAAGGTTCCTCTTGAAGAGTGATAGTGAGGGGCTCTGTCTTATGTAGATTGGGACCTTGTTCCATAGCAAGGAAAGTCTTTGCGAAGGGAATCTATCCCTCCAGCATGTTCTATTTATTGTTGTGCTGAGGTTTATATCCCTAGAGTGTGTAGCTCGAGTAGATTTGATTTTGCTAAGATGGAGCATATTCAACAGTTCTGGGTTGGACATGGCTCCATATGTTAGACAGAGATTGCCTCTGAGAAGGCAGTATGCAACAGAGAAAAGCCTTAGTTTTTTCAATCGTGCTGCATAGGGCAACTGTTTGAGGCCAGTAATCCTCTTAGTGAGGTACCTCTGTGGTCTCTCCAACTGCTGGAGATGCCTGGCCAGGTACATTCCAATTGGTGCATTGTACTCAATAATGGGTCTGATGAGGGAAGAGTAGAGGGGCACCACTACATCCTTAGATCTTGATGCGAACCCTTTCATGATCAGATGGGTCACATAGAAGGATTTTCTAACCACCTTGGCAACATGGTTATCAAAGGAAAACTGACTATCTACCTGGGTCCCTAGATCCCCTATTACTTCTTTAGATTTCAGGGGGTTACCTCCTATGTGGTAGTTCGAGGGTACTCTGTTTTTTCCAAAGGGGATTACTACGCATTTTTTAGCATTTAGCTTAAGACCATGGCTTTGACACCATGGATCCGTCTCATTAAGGCCCTTCTGGAGGATATCCATGTCAGCCGGAGACTCTGTTATAGCACCCAGTTTGCAGTCGTCCGCAGACTTGGTCAGCCACAGCCCTTCAGTGCTTGCCTGTACTTCTGAGAAGTATATGTATCAATCTACCTGGTGTGAGAACAGAATCCACATCTTTCTGCACTAAAAGCAAATGTGCGACCTGTTGCACTACTGACACTGACTATAAATGACACACATATGACACTCTATGACTGACACTGATAGAGTGCAAACCTCAGTGATTTAAAAAAAGAAATAAAATATTTAAGGAGTCTGGTTTAAAGCACTTGTCTATCTATAATTAAGGTCCATGGTTTTACTCCGAGCAGCCACTTAAATAGTCAATGCTCCTTACTGGGGCATTTTTTACACACACACACACACACACACACACACACACACACACACACACACACACACACACACAGACGCGCACACACACACACACACACACACACACACACACACACACACACACACACACACACACACACACACACACACACACACACCTTTTACATACTCACAAATGGATTTGTTGCACTTTGAGGAACAATCTCCCATGGATGCTGTCATTAAATTAATCCGTTTCTCTGATGTAATTAAACCTCTCTCATCTAGGGTTTTTGGGGCTATCTGCCAACAACAAAAAAATCTTCCCTGCAGATGTTTGTTGTACTTGAGAAAATGTCCCATGGACCTTGTTGTCATTAAATGCTAGCTGTGTGCTCTAAATCTCCCATACAGACATACACTAGGGTTTCAGAAGCTGCCTTTTGCTCTCTGCTGCTGACATGCAGACGTTGTGTGAGAGTGCTGGATCAGCCTCTGAGTGGAGGCATACATAAAAGTGACAGAAAAGATATTAAGGGGGTTGAGATTGACAAAAGGCACTAGACAGGGGTGATCTCTTTCTCTGCTTTTACTTGTTCTTTATATTAGACCTTTAGCAACTAAAATTAGAGTGTGTGTGATACAGACAAGTAACTATTACAGGAAAAAAAAAAGAATGATATAGTCTTATATAGTACAAGCCCAGAGAGAGAAAGGTGTGCCAAAGTTATTTGAGGTCTTACATCATCGCAAGAAAGCAGGGTACATGATAAAAAGAAGACAAAGGCAATTGTACACAAATATGTACTAACTGAGGAACTAGTACAAAGGTATCGCTATCTATGGAGGTAAAAAACAATGAGATACCTAGGCATATGTGGAACAAGCAGCAAAAGAAATGTGGAAAGTGGTAAGAAAGAAGGCAATCAAAGCATTTAGACAATGGAAGATGATACTTATGTATATGGACAGTAAGACGTAGGCAGTGTAGATGTTATTGGTCCCCTGGTTACTCCATATAGGTCAGTCATATTTTGCTTTGCCAGATAAGGTAAAATGGGAAAACAATAAAAAGATAACTTTTTTATGGCATGGAAAGAGTCCCAGAATTTATTTTATTTTATTTTTATTTTACATTTGTTGACCGGGCTGGTCGAGCTGGATATATGTCCATTTTCAGTAGAGGCCCGGGGAGAAAAGCTCCATGTGCAAAACAATATGAATAATACAATAGACAACATATGGTAGACCATATGAATGTAAAGGGAACAATTAATACTACCTTGGGGACAAGGTGGATTAGGTAAAGCACAGAGTTATTATATGGTCACATAATTAAGCCTTGTATATGCAATGCAGAATGCACTCTTATCCTAAATGGAAAATCATGTTTCTTAGGTGTGGGATGAATGATAGGATAGGAAGAAACTAGAGGGGGAATCGGGGCAAAAAAAGGTGCTGCACTTGTTGTCCTGAGACACAAACAGGTCGCAGCACGGGGATCGCTATTTGCTGAAGATCCGGTCCACCACTGATTGTTTCAGGGACCACTCAATTAGACTCAGGATGGTCCGGCTCAGCATGTTTGCCAGCACGTTGGATTCGCCAGGAATGTGTGTTGCAAGGAGAAAGTAGCCTGAAGCTATCACCCATTTCCAAACTCTCATAGCCTCTCTGCATAGAGGATAAGATCGTTTTTCCCCTTGCTTGTTCTAGTTCCTGGAAGGCTTGCAATGTCAGTAGGACTGCTCTCATCTTGAAGACACTGATAAGTAACTCGGTCTCTGACAGAGACCACGTGCCTTTGACCATCCTTCCCTGGAAATCCCCCTCACACCAACAGGGAGGTGTCTGTGGTCACTGTGGCCTGGGACAGAGGAAGGCAAAAGGGTCTCCCCACCAGGAGATCCTGAGCCTGGATCCACCAAGATAAATGATGTTTGCAGACCATGGAGATTCAGATAATGGAAGACATGGAATGAACAGAAGGAGACCACTGTACTGCCAAAGTCCATTGAAGCACCCGCATATGGAGGCTGGCCAGAGGAACCAATTGAATGGCTGCAGACATTGACCCCAGGACCTGAGGAATGAGATGGGTTGGGACTGGTTCCCGGTCCAAAATGGAGCGGACGTGCTGTTGGATTGTGACTACTCTGCTGGGGGAAAGAGCTGCCATCTCCAACACCGTGTTGAGAACCATCCCTATGAATTCTAGTCTTTGACAAGGGGAAAGGTGTGACTTCGGAAAATTCACTGTAATGCCTAGGTCTTGAAAGCAGTTCAGGGTGAAATCCACAGCTTGATAAAGAAGATGCTTTCTGGGAGCTGTAAGGAGCCAATCGTCCAAGTACAGAAAGACCTGAAATCCTTGCAGCCGGAGATGGACTGCAACCACTGCTATACATTTGGTGAACACCTGGGAGGCCGAGGTGAGACCGAAGGGCAGGGCCCCTGAATTGATAGTGACTGGTCCCTAGTCAGAATCTCAGACATCTCCTAGAGTGTCTGTCTATTTTGATGTGATAGTACACGTCCTTGAGATCTATGGACCACATCCAATCATCCTTGCGCAGAAACGGCAGAACGGATTGAACAGTGACCATCCGGAACTTTGACTTCTGGACTGACAGCTTTGGTCAATGGAGGTCCAAGAAGGGACGCAGGTCCCCCGTTCATTTTGGCACTAAAAAGAAGCGACAGTAAGTTCCGGATCCTCGCTGTCCTGTTGGGACCCTTTGGATGGCCCTTTTTTGAAGGAGGTCGCTGACTTCTGCGAGAGCCAACTCCCCTTCGTGAGGTGGAACATCTGGGAGTGACTTCTGAGGTGGGGGTGAATCGAACAGGATGACATAACCCCTGGATATAATGTTGAGCACCCACCGGTCTGAAGTGATGGTCGCCCAGGCCAGTTGGTGGAAGGATATCTGACCCCCAACTGCCTCCAGGGCAGGACACTCGGGAAGCATTTCAGGGGTGCTGCTGAGGCTTTTCTGCGAAAGGCTCCCAGAAGCCTTGATTTTGTGGACCCCCTCTGCCTCTAGGGTGACGCCTGTTGTCAAATTCCCTCCCCCGGCCAAAAGAGGAGGATTCCAGTGGAGCATCCTGGAAGGAAGACTGCGTCTTGTGGAACCACAGTTTCTTACTGCCCCTATGAGTTTTAGAAAATGACCATTGGGGAGCAACAAATTAACTTGATAGCTGACAATGTCTTGCTTCCTGCTCACTGCAGGTCAAAGTCTCCTTGACTGAGGGACCAAAGAGGGTGGACCCATCAAAAGGGGCATTAGTGAAGGCCGCCGTGAAGTTGTCCACAAATCCTAATAGGCGGAGCTAGTCTGATGGCAATGCCTATACCCACCGCTCAAGAGGTGGCCTCAACCAAGTTCGAGATCAAACTCATCGAGGCACTGGCTAGGGAGGATAGAGTAGTGAGCTTCAGAGACACCAACTTCAAGGTCTCCAGAGGCAATAACTCTGAAAGGGAAGTGAAGAGCTCTGACACCAAATCCCTTTGCAGCCGGGTGAAATGTGCCATGCACTTAGCAGTCTTCAGTCCAAAAGTGGCTGAAGCGTAAATGCGCTTCTAGAATCGGTCTATAGCCCTAGACTCCCTGTTAGAGGGATGGACCAAGGAACTCTGTTCCGCTTTCTCCTGCTTGGTGGCTGCGGCAACCACAATAGCATCCACCAGTACTCAACAAGGGAAAGGGCAAGGTGAAGAGAGAGAAGGGAAAAAGGCGGGAAGGGACCCAATGCTAGAGACAACTGTTGAGAAGGGAAGAAAAGCCCATCAGTAAGCTATACTAAAAAACACTAGAGAGAGAACTAATAATCTAAACATAAAGGGAGATAGAAAAATGGGTGCAAAAACCCTTAAGAAAAAAGACAAATACTTATCCAAATGCTTGCTCGAGCTCAGGAACTGACCGTTCACGACCGCAGCAAATGAGATCTGGGGATCATGGGTAATGGGAAGTAAGGAGAGGGGAGCAGCTTGAGCTTAGGAGCTGTCGCTCACTTCTGGCAGCTCGGATCTGAGGTTGGATGCAGGACCCATCCATGATCAATAATGATATGGATAGCAAGGAATTCACCAGACAATAAAAAAATACAGAATATCATGTATATCATACACTGAAGAGCACAGTAAAATGTCAAAAAGGGTAGGAATGGATGAGAGAACTATCAGCTATAGGTAAACGGATATAGAAAAGTAGGAGGTTGAGACAGACCTTTAGCAGAAATTGAATCGCTAATTGTAAAGAAGAAACCAAGGCATTGGGAACAAATGTTGCAAGGGAGAAAAATAAAGGAATGGAATAAACAAGAGAAGAAAAGAATTTGGAAAGGGTGGAAAAGCATACAGGAACAGAAAGAAAAGGAAAGACTTGGATATATGGGACTAGAGCAAGAATATAAATAGTAGCATAATCACTGCTGAGGGAGAGAAAAAGGAGAGAATTTACTGAACTGTTAAAGTGAAATACAGGATTAATAAGAACATATAAGGTAATAATAGTAATTTTCAGGAAAAGCAGATGAAATAAGAGAATTTTAAACCAAAAGCCTAGACATTCAGATAACACCACAGCAATGGCAAGACATATGTTTAGCTCAACAATATGCAGCGAGAGCTAGAAATTTTGAAATCTTTGTATGGATGTCTCTTCATAAGTAGTTTTATGCACCGAGTAGATTGCATAACATGTTCCCGCAACTTGTAGATGTATGCTGGAAGTGCAGCCTGGGACTAAGGGGGACGATCCAGGACTATGTAAACTTTAAAAGTGAACTGCAATGCAAGTTGGACCAGATATGGAGAACACATATGCAACTGACCAAAGACTTAAAGGTTACTGAATTGGGAGAATTGAAACGTACTCAGGCCTTACTCACGCTAATAATACTGTTGTCCAAAAATACAAGTGCATATTAGGCAATGCAACAGGAAATGGAAGAAACCAGAGAAAACAACAATTAACAAAGTAATACACATTATGCAAGACATAAGAATTAAGAAACAAAAAAAGGATAAGACAATGAGGGGTAACATAAGAAAAAAATGGGAATTATGGAGCAAATGTGATATCAAATCAAGGATAATTAACAACTGGCATTATGGATGGAAATTGTAATCATCAGATTGAGCTTGGCCAGAAAGTATTAGAAGAAACAAATAGTAGTAGTTGTTGAATTATGTTCTACTGATGACAGATAACTCTGTGCCCCATGCATGAGGACTGTACTATTTGTACAGATGTTACTGCTTGTGTGCTGTTAAATAAACTATTCAACAACTAAAAAAAAATCAGTGAATAAGTACATAAATTACAAAAACTGCAATGCTACTGTTCCAAAAATATAGCACGGTTCTTTCAAATTCACGCGCAAGGGTTCAGACATTTTTTTACAGGTGCATTATACACTAGATAGAATCTCAAATTACATTTAACTGCTGAGTCCAGATGATCAGGCAGAGTGCTTAAATTTAAAAGATGATTTATTCAATAATGACTTTATTGTGTCCCAATTTGACCTTAAATTCTCTCATTTCTCCTGCTTTGACAATTTTGCCTACACTGCCTAATATGCACTTATCTACTATGAAAAAAGATAAGGCTCCAAAGTAGAAATAAAAGGTGAAAGAAACATAGTGCCTGTGTTGCTCTAGCTGATTCATTGACATGTCCTTCGTCAGAAAAGGTGCGGACTCCTGGTACTACTGAGAAAACAGGTATGAGCTGGAATCCACTGAAAGGTCAGACTCTAGGCTAGTAAAATATTGTATTCATATTGGTACGTAAACTGCTTTTATGACTTTACTTAGAGAATCACAGTCAGTTAAAATTAAATGAATACGGGGATTGCTAAGAACATCTTACCACAGTATATCTTTCTAGTCACTAGTACTAATACAACTCAGGACAGTCCCTACTTCGGCAGTTGTGTCTGCCAAAAAACATGTAAATGGCTAGTTGTGTCCTGCCAAAAAACATGAAAAATGGCAAGTGTCCTGAGACTTTAGGAGAAAAAAATATTTTCTAATATTACTCCAACAGTTGCAAAAAAGTACAGTCGTGTACACTTAACATAAATGTAGATGTTTGAGTGTATTCACTGTTGCAGTCATTACATTTGGGTAGTCTGCTGGCAGGCTCAGTCAGCCTGAATTCCAAAGTCTTGGATCCTGCGTTGGTTGCTGTCTTCTCTTCCATGACGTCAGGTCGTCAGGGATATAAAACATGCAGCCAACGCCATTTAGTTTTTCTTGACCCTGATGTCAGGTGCCCCCAAAAAGGTAGCAATATTATATATATATATATATATATATATATGTATATATATATATATATATATATATATATATATATATATATGTATATATATATATATATATATATATATATATATATGTATATATATATATATATATATATATACACATATATATACATATATATATATATATATGTATACATGCATCAATATAAACTTTACTTTCATCTACAGGCAAATACACCATATAGGTTGTAGAAGATAGAGAAGGAAAGATAAACTGTAGAATGACAAGGGGATGGCGGGAGGGTAACCTGGACTGCAACAGTGAATACACTCGAACATCTACATTTATGGCAAGTGTACACAACTGTACTATGTTCTTCGTGTTTCACTGTTGCAGTCATTACATTTGGGTAGAATCCCAAAGCTATGGTTGGGAGGCTGGAGCTAAACAGCATTAGGTGCGGCTATAAGGCCCTGCAGCACTGCAGTGGCAAAGCCTACCCTGGACTTAGAGTAGAGAGGCAAATGGTAACGCTTTGTAAAGGTGCGAACAGAACTCCATGTAGCAGCCTCTAGAATGACTTTGGTTGGTACTCCTCTGTGAAAGGCTGCTGAAGTAGCTGCAGCTGTGGTGGAATGAGACCTAATGCCCTTGTGCACAGGTTTACCATGGTGTAAGTATTAGAAACGGATGCAGTGGCTTATCCACTTTGAAACTGTCTGCTTTGAAATAGCCTTTCCTTCTGATCCTGCAGCATATGACACTAGTAATTACTCAGTTTTTTTCTTAGAGCTTTAGTCCTGCTCAAATAGAATCTTAGCTGTCTGTGTACATCCAAGGAATGCAGAATTCTCTCTCCTTTGTTCTGCGGATTTGGATAAAAAATTGGCAGATGAATTGTTTGGTTAAGAACCACACTGGAAACCACCTTAGGCATAAAAGTAGGATTTGTCCGCAGAGACACCCTGTCTGGGTAAAATATGATAAAAGGCTCTACAGCCATGAGGGCCTGTAGCTCTGAAACTCTACTTGCTGGAGTAATTGCTAGTGGCAGAGCTGTCTTCCATGATAAGACCTTTATATCAGCGGTAGCAGCTGGTTCAAATGGAGGCAGGGTGAGCTTTTCCAACACATAATTGAGGTCCCATGCTGGTAATGGTGATCTTCTAGGAGGCCTTAAATTTTTGGCTCCTCTAAGATACTGCTTTAGTAAAGGATGAGAAAAGATTGGTGGCTCTGTATTAAAATGAGCCGAAATGGCAGATGCATGAATTTTGATTGATGAGAAAGATAGGCCTTTGTCAAGCATCTCAGTTAAGTATTGTAATATCTGAGGAATATATGGTTCTGCTGTATCAGTTCCTTGTGCTTGATTCCAAGCACAGAATCTCTTCCACTTGTCAGCATAAGATAGTACTAGGCCTTCTGGCTTCCAAAATGACATCCATCACAGCTTTACTGAGGTGTCATTTGTATGATTACATGATTAGCCATGCTGCCAGGTTCAGAGTCTGTAGTTGATTGCACAGGATCTGAATGTTTTGCTGGGACAGTAGTTGTGGTCTTTGAGACAAGGTCCAAGGTGGGTATTGAGACAAGTCCTTAGGATTGGATACCAGTATTGGCGGGGCCAGTCCGGGGCAATTAATATCATCTTTGGTTTCTTTTGTCTGACTTTTAGGAAGACCTTAGGTAGAAGAGGCAGAGGAGGAAAGGCGTAAACTGATAGGTTTTTCCAACTGAAGGATAGGGCATCCACTTTCCATGCTTGTCTGTGATAAGTCCTTGTGCAGAATCTTTTCAATTGATAATTCTGACGAGAAGCAAATAGATCTATGTCTGGGCTCTCCCATTTCTCTGTTATCATGCTGAAGACTTGTGGATTTAGTTTCCACTTGTGAGGATCCATAAGGTTTCTGCTTAAATCGTCTGCCAGAGTGTTTTGTTTTCCTGGCAGGAATTGAGCTTGAAGATGTATTTGGTAGGTCAAAGCTGTGTCCCGCAGTACCATGGCTAATCTGCAAAGGGGGTATGAGTGTGTTCCCCCTTGCTTGTTTATATACCACATGACTGTGGTGTTGTCTGTCTTTATCAGTAGTTGTCCTGGATGAAGTAAGTCCTTGAAGGCTGTTAGGGCATTTTGAACAGCTAGCATCTCTTTCTGGTTGATATGTAGATGCGTTTGTTTTGGTGCCCATATGCCCTGAATGCATCTTCCTGCCATGTGGGCCCCCCAGGCATAATCTGCTGCGTCTGCTGTTAAGGTTTGGC
The DNA here is from genome assembly GCF_019279795.1 of Protopterus annectens. Lineage (NCBI taxonomy): Eukaryota > Metazoa > Chordata > Ceratodontiformes > Protopteridae > Protopterus > Protopterus annectens. Next base: position 673,874,335 of record NC_056749.1, on the reverse strand, counting down.
TGGCAGGGGGTAGAGTGAAGGGCTGTCCCATGTTTTGGTGACAGGCCTTTTCCAACCACAGAAACTCCTGTTGCAGGCAGGGAATGAGAGGAATCATTGTTTCCAGACTCTGTGAATGTTGACTCCATAAACATTTTAGGTACCATTGAAGTTTCCTCATATGCAGTCTTGCATATGGAATTAGTAGGATGCAGGATGCCATGAAGCCCAGAGCCTGCAGAATTTGTTTTGCATAAGACTGGGGTTTTATTGCCATCAGTCTGAAATAAGTAGTCAGTTGCCCTTGTTTGTCTGGCGTGAGGTAGGCCATCTGGGCAGTTGTATTCAAGCTTGCACCCAGGAATGTTATCTTTTGAGAGGGTACCAGCTGTGATTTCTTTTTGTTTATTGTGTACCCTAGGCATGTTAGAAGCCTTTTCACAAACGCCAGGTATCGAAGAAGAGTGCCCTTGTTCTCTGTTTGAATGAGACAGCCGTCCAAGTAAGGGTATATTTGTAGACTTCTTTGTCTGCAAAATGCAATTACTGGTGCCAGGCACTTTGTAAAAACCCTGGGCACAGTAGATAAGCCAAAGGGCAGTGCAGATAATTGGTAATGCATTAAGCCAGCCTTGAATCTGAGGTATCTTCTGCATGACTGTCTTACTGGGACATGCAGGTATGCTTCTTTTAGGTCTAAAGTCACCAGCCAAGCATTCTTGCCCAGCATGGGCAGAAGCTGCTGCAAAGTCAGCATTTTGAACTTTGGGATGTCCAGGTATGTGTTCAGCATCAATAAATCCAGTATTGACTGCCAGGCCTTGTCCTTTCTGGGTACCAAGAACAGTCTTGAGTAAAAACCTTGTCCTTTTTCCTGTTCTGGTAATGTCTGAATGGCCCCCATATCCATGAGGGACGTAACCTGTTTCTGTGCCTCTGCCCATTGATTTTTTTGCCAGATATGGCCAACCATTTGCCATTGGCAGAGTGTGGAAATGGAATCTGTATCCCTGTGATACGATGTTTAGTACCCACTTGTCCTGGGTTATTAACTGCCAAGTTTGAGCAAAAAGTGCTAATTTTCCCCCTATGGGTGCTGCCAAAAGATAAGTACTTGGTGTAGGCAGAGGGAAGTCATTGGGACTGCTTTCTGTAGGTTTGCACTTTATCTCCTCCAGATTTGGAGGTGGATGTGCCCCATTGCTTTGACCTGTATGAGTCTTGAGCCTGGTATCTGGAACCCTTAGGGTGTCTGGATTTGCCCCTTTGAGCTCTGTCTGACACTGGAAAGGACCAATTTTTTATAGGCCAGTGTCTACTGAATCTTGGTGGCTGCACTTGTAAGAAGACTTTAACAGTTTACATCGACTTAGCTTTGTCTTCCATTTTCTTTAAAACCTCTTCTGCCTTAATACCAAACAGAGAATCATGCTGTAAAGGTGCATCTAGCAATTTAGCTTTAACATGATCAGGCAAATTTTGTTCCTTTAACCAGGCATGCCACCTAATCACAGATCCAGTAACTGTGGCCCTGCAGTAGGCCTCTAAAGAATCAAACCACATTGCAAGGTATGCTTTCCCACTTGTCCAGCTGCATGCAATAATTCCTGCAATTCTTTATTTTCTGCACATTCTGAAATCAAACATCATTTTCTGTTTCAGCAATCCCATAACATGTTGTTGGTACTGAAGCATATGAAATTGACAGTTTAAGGCCCTGATTGCCAAGGTTGCAGATGTATAAACCTTTTTTCCCCATCTGTCCAGTGACTTGAATCTCTGTCAGAGGGGGTAGGATTTTTTGCTGTTGAGGCCTTAACTCCCTTTGGACCCTGTGAAATAGTTTTAGAATCAGCAGCAGGGTTTCTAAACAAAAAATTTATGTGAATCAGGGACCCTGTAATATCTGTCAGGCTTAATGGGAGCCGGAGGTAAGGAGTCAGGGGTCAAGCTTGACTCCGAAAACACATCATCCACAATGTCTAAAACAGGGGGAATGGCTAAAGGCTTGTGCTGAGGGAGAAGAAGGAAATCCCTGAGCCTCTTTTTTGATTCTGAGAATTCTTGACTCTCCCAGTGAAAATGTTCCCTCAAAGTATGCAAGGTTTCTCCAAATGAATAATCCTCAGGAGGAGATGCAGATGGAATAGACTCCTCAGCATCAGAATCCTCATAGGGAGGTAAAGATAATTCCTGATCAGAAGAGGAATCAGAAGAAACAGAAACCTGATCTGAAGATTCATAATCAGTGTCTTGCCTAGGCCTCTTATCTGGAGGGGGATATGTACCCCTGATCAAGGTAATAAGGTCTTCAGGCATTTTGATCATCTGTTTTTTAGGCATAGAGGCCTGTGCACGTGGCTCATGCGTCAGTTTTTTACTTTTAGAAGTTGCTTTTGTCTTTGATTTTGCAGCTGTAGTCGGTTTGATATACAAATGTTGAGGTCTGAATACACCCTCAGAAGCCGGTGCCTGCTCAGCGGCTCCGGACCCATCCGAGGGAGATACATCCGTCGATCCAATACCTTGAGTATCTTGCGGCATGCAGGACTCCACATGGTTGTCGGTAGAGGCCTGCGACTCGAAGGTAGCGGGTATCAGGGGCTTCAAAAGCACCTCACTGAGTACCGGCGACTAGCTTAGGAGAAGCTTCGTCGGTTTTGGATCTCGACTGCCTTTCTCTGTCCTTTTCTTTGCATTTTTTATGTACTTCGGTAGTCGGATTGCTATCCAACGACATTTCTGGGTAGTTAAATCTGTTTCCAAAATACTGTGATGCAAAAATATGCCGACTCTTAATAGTGCGTTGGTTAAATTGAGCACAAAACCGATAGCTAGGCACGTTGTGATCAGGGCCTAGGCAAGGAATACAGTATAAATGGAAATCCTTATGAGGTATTTGCTTCCCACAAGTAATGAAATTATTAACTTTTTCTGTTATCGGTAAAAAGCAAGAAAAAAATTTCCCCAACGGGGTACTTAGCTTTAGTGAAGACTTCGGTTCTGAAACTCAACTCGAATATTTCAGTAGTCGGCCAAATGGCACTTGCGAAATACTTCTGCTTCGGGCACCACGCGGCAAGAAAGACTAAAGAAAATGGTGTTGGTTGCATGTTTTATACCCCTGATGACTTGACATCATGGAAGAGAAGACAGCAACCGACGCAGGACCCAAGACTTTGGAATTCAGGCCGACTGAGGGTAACCTGCCAGAAGATTACCCAAATGTAATGAATGCAACAGTGAAACACGAAGAACATCAGCTATTTTGTACCTAAAACAACTTAATACAATATGAAACAACAGAAACAACTCAAACTGTATGAAATCAAGCTTTCATTTTGACAACAAAGTATAATATAATCCTTTGCAATGGTTGTAGGTATGTGTTGTCCTGCAAAAATTACAAGTTTCCATAAAAAAAGTCTCACTTTGGGTGTCTGAAAAAGTGGCAACCCTAAACTCAAACCACTGCCAAGATGAAGACACAGACTGTTTCAAGTATGACCACTTCAAATGACAGGGCACAATAAAAACTTGGCACTTAACACTTGATAATGCAAGCTAGGTTCTCAGCAGTCTACGGCCAAACTACAAAACATTTTAAACAAATACTGCTAATTTCCATGAACCAATAAAGAAATTTTTCAGCACCTGGTTTATATATATATTTTTCATTTATTCAGACTCGTATCCTCTTGGTTTTGTCATTTTGATGTACACAGAAAGAAAAAGGACTGTAACTGCATTTTACATTGCTGTTAGAATGCATCTTCTTAGGTAAAGCTACAAAAACAAGCATGCATTTGACATCAGCAAACTAAAAAAAGCTCCCCCCTCAGACCAAAGATAATTAACACCACTTGTCAGTCTAAAAATGACAGTAATATGAACCACATGTACTCCTGGGCAACTTAGAACATGAAGTTTACTAAGCAAAAGAGGTACTCTGTATGCTGCCCAAATATCTTGAGTTTTACTATTTCTAATAGTAAGAGTCATTTTTTTCTACTAATCAAATTTACATTATAAGGATTATTGCTGCAAATGTCACATATCTATACTGAAATAGGGGGTAGGTGGTTACTAGCTTCCCCCTTAAACAGAATTTGTCCAAATCTGTAAAGAAAAAAGTGTCCACATGATAAGCAAACAAATCCCTGACTTTTCAAAAATGGATAAGCTGGCTAGCTCATCAAAATGGAACAGAGAAATATAAACAAGAACTCCATTGTTATAAGGTTAACCCTACCATCAGATTATATAAAGTTACCCAGAAAAACTAGTGAATACTGTTCATTAAAATGGAAAGGTACAACTTTAAAACCAGCTCATTTCTGTACTGTAAATATATATATATATATATATATATATATATATATATATATATATACACATTTTGGATAAAACCACAGATATTCTTTTTTTCTTTTGCTCATTAATTATGACTGGGCAGCATCTGACTACACAATCTATACGGTTGCCAGTTCACAGTACAAATAATAATAATAATAATCAAAGATACACTGAAAAAAAACTGTTGGAGACAACCAATATATCTGGTCAGCAGAAATTTCAGAATAAAGTCAATAAACTTTTCTTTTTAGGGGGAAAACAATTTACGCCATGGATGCCATCCTACAGAAACCAGACCAGACCTTGTTTCTACTGCCTTGGCTCTGGAGACTGTTGTCATTTCTCCCATTCTCTTTGAGACTAATTCCTACTATTACAGTGAATAAAAAGAAGAGGAAAAGCCTTTTCGTTCAAAGTAATCCACCCTTGTTTTCCTGTTTTTACTTTTGTAGGCAGATAGCTAACCAGAGTAGAATATACACATTCTCACAAATCAAGTAATATAAACATGAAGCAACTTTAAGTTGTCCGGTTTATTCAAAGTAATAAGTGATTTCATCTATCAGACTTCATCAGATCAATCTGTGGAACTCTACGATTGCTTGTTCCCCAAGACTGGGTGGAACATCTGGGATTCTGTTTACAGGAATGGGAGGAGTAGAGAACGGTATGAAATATCCTCTGGAAATTATGCTTTGTACCCATGTATCTGATGTTATGTTTAGCCAGGTTTCTGGGTGCAAAGACAAGCGACCCCTGACTGCCTCCAGAGCAGAACAGCCGGGCCCCCTTTCAGGGGCGCTGGTAGGGTTGATCAGAGAACTGACCTCTGTCACCCTGTTGCTGTGGACCCCCTGATGAGCCATCAAATGGGGTGTTGATAAAGGAAGACTTAAAGGGTTCTGCAAAGGAACAGAGACGCATCCAGGCTTGTCTTCAGAGAGCAATGCCCAAACTAGCAGCTCTACTCGAACCATCAGCTGCATAAGATATGAGACGCGTGGACGAGTTTACAACTGAGTTTAGAGTAGCGAGCTGTGAGTTGATTTTGTCGGCCACCCCTGCAGCTACCGTACCCTGGAAAGCATCTCCTAGCTCTTTCAGGAGATCTCTTTGTAGTCTCGTAAAATAGATTAAGTAGTTCAGTGATCGCAGAGAAAAGGTCGCTGAACTAAACATGCGTTTCCCTTATCTATCCATGATCCTAGAATCTCTGTTAGGTGGATGGATAGATGCGGATGTTTCAGACACTTCTTTTTTGGTGGTTGCAGCTACCACCATGGTATCAACAGGCACTCCCTTACTCAAAAATAGCTTGTCCACTGGGGCAGACATGAATTTATTTGGCTTGCGAGGGACAGGTTTCATGGCCTCCGGTGACTCCCACGCCTTATGAGAGATCAGTTCCATGAGCGCGTCGTAAGGCAGAGACACTCAGGAAGTGGAAGGTTGAGACCTAAAAGCCTTCAAGAGCACAGACTCGACCTCAGTAGAGGTCTTGGACTGCCAATCGCCCCTCTGACTAAGGATCTCTAGTATCTCTGCAAAGGAGATATCCTCAGAGGGGGATCGAGGGGACCCTTCTGACTCATCCAAGTCCATGTCAGATGTCAAAGACTCCTGTGGGGAGTCTAAGTGCCTCCTCTTGCACAGTCTCTTCCTGGGCACCTCCTCAATGGGGGGATCTGAGGAGGTCTCAGAAGAGCAGGGGACACCCTGTGGGGGTACTTGAGGCTCAGGGTCTCTATGCTTAGGGGGACTGGTAGATGAAGAAGCAGACACAGAAGCTTGAGGGGAGAGGGAAGGCCGAACCAATGCTGATGTTGTCTTTGGAGACAGGACTCTCCTCATAGCATCGAAGGCACCATGGCTCCAACGAGAAGGAGTAGATGAACCCGAAAGTACCATCCGATCCTCCCGCAGTGAAACCATGGGCTCCGAGCCCGAGGTAGGAGCTGAGCTCATCCGAGCCGAAGCCCTGAGAGGAAGAGTCGGCACCGACAAATCGGTCCGACTATCCTCCCCGGACCCGATGGGAGAGCATTGGCTCCTAGAGTCCTCGGTCGGCACCGAGGACATTCGAGTATATGGAGCCGATAACACCAGTGCGGGTATCGAATCCAAGGGTTTGACAATCATCGGTTCCATTTCCTTTGGCACTGAGGGTCCAGTACGGCTCAGAGGAGGAGTAGACAAATCTGGTTCTATGGCCTTCGGCACCGACAAGCTGGTCGGGGCTGACAACAATTTGGCAAGTCCTGGTGCCTGTAAAAGCTTCTGCACTAGCCGATCCATGTCCAAATCTGAAAGGCTGACTGAGGACTTAGATGAATGCACCGAAGGTGCTGACTGGAGCAGAGGAGAAGAGGGAACTTCAGAGACTGGCTCCAATACTGAGAGCTGGCTCCGAATCAAAGGTACACTCGGTTCCGAGGTCTGTGGAACCGATGACCCTCCCTCTGAAGTTTTTGCCTTTTTTTCCACTTTTGGGGTCTGAAGATTTTGTGAATTTGGAGGATTTGGAAGACGTGCTAGTACCTTCATGGCTACTCAACACCTCAGAAAAGGAATGCTGCAGTAATCCCCTGTCTATTAGCTTCCTCCTTCTCTCCAAGAGGACTCTTGAAGAAAAAGAATGGCAAATGCTGCAAGTGTCTTGGAGGTGTTTAGCCCCCAGACAGTAGACACATTGAATGTGTCTGTCAGTGACGGACATTTTCTGCCCACAATCTGGGCATTTCTTGAATCCCGATTTAGGATGGAACTTTTCCTTGTCATCCGACATAGTAAAAGTAAAACAAAAACCAGTATACTGAAAACTAATACAGTTAAGTCCTTACTTTCCTTGTAAAGACCCACAAAGCAACTAAGCCCAACTCAGGCACTATCTATAACAGTTTAACTATATTTTACAAATACAGGGCTAAAGAGGCCCACAGAGAAAAACCCTGACTATCAGAAAATAGAGATTAATAACTCTAAATAGGGCTAAAAGGCCCACACAAAACAACTAACCCAACAGGGCACTATCAGAAACTACAGATTCTATTATTAAAATTTTAACACTAACACACAACTATCTATATGAAAATATCTAAGACAAAAACAAAGTTTTTTTTTATCAAAATTTGCTGTTTTTTTCTCACAAATGGTCCAAGCAAGCTGGATCACCGAGATCTCTCTTGCCGCGGCAAACTAGATCTGAGGTAATAACTGCAGTGCATTGTGGGATAACTACTGGCAAACCTTGAGCTTTGCTATTGGCCGTGTCGAAGCCGAGGATCGGCTCTGAACCCATCAGTGAGAATAAACGGTGAGATTTAACAACTTCACATCATGAGTTACTTTGCTTAGATTAAATGTCGTGTTTTCCAGATTGTTGTATAATGAAGATGATGGCTCTTTACCTTCAGGGTCACTGGATGTATATTTCAGTAGCACTGTTCATGTAATGGAAGAACACCAAGTGGTTATCCAAAATATGCAAAAACTATAACAGTCATATGGCTCTTTCATTTCCTTGGGGAAGAGTGTTAAGCATTCCAGAATAAGTATTATAGTCCTCAAGGAGAATAAAGTTTAAATCTTATCTTTGCACTGCACATTGTAATTGGCATGCAAAGGATTCATGCAAAATGTGCTTTTGTGATGCACATTTCTGTCTCAATGTCTGACAGGATCAGAGGACCCTGTTCCTCTTGAAGAAAAGCAGTTCTACTGCTTTCTGCTTTACACCAGGGATTCTGCTAAGGCCAATGTGCCTCATGTACACACACTAAACCCTCCCTCAAAGAGACATAAACAGGTCAAGCCACTTCAATCCTCCCCTGCCTTTAACAGCTCTAGCAGGCACCATAGTAGCTAATCAAACTCAGATTTCCTAGGTCATATTAGAGTTTTATCACACTGAGTCAAAAAAGCTGGCAGTCATTTCACCATTCCTTGACAATAACCATGACATATTTAAAGAAGTTGGCAATGACTCAAATTGTGCATCCTACACCATCTCCCTGAAAAAGCAGATCCGTTTTACAAGGTTCTTGATGACCGATCTATTTGTACATAAAACATCTATCCGACCCTGCTAATGTATGACTAGGATCTAATTACAGGACGTGCGTTAGCCCTGTATTAAGCACGCTGCCATCAAATAAAAAAATGGATTAGTGATGGATATGGGAAAAGCATTTCCCTGCAGCTACTTTGGATGTCAAGGCTATTAATTATGAAATCATGTCAACAATTCAACAACACAGTCACTGAATGCTGACAGTTTGAAAGATTTCACTGAAACTACTTTCACTAAAGATCAAACAAAACTGTTTTGCAGCGGGAAAAGCCCTCTCTATCTCCTATGTGTGGGGACACTCTTACAAAACAGTGAAGAAAAGGTAAACTCTATTATCAATGAAAATGCTTTCAGTGAAATTTGATCAGACTACTGGTATTCACATAAAGAGTACTCAATAACATGATGGGTTTCCATTAATTACTCAGCCGATTTAACACAGTTAGCAGTCTGATTTACCAAAGAAAATTATAGTTAACACAAACAGTTGACAAAGTGGAGTAACATGGCAAAATGAGCCCTGGGGTTCAGAAAGAATCTCTAATGCTCACGTAAACCTGCTACCACCACAAGATGCAGTTTACAAGTGCAAGGAAAATTCAACTCAGAGAGATGTTTAGCCACAATGTAGAAGATTTCATCATTGTCTAATATGCATTCCTTTGAATCAGGTGTACCTAACACTAGTACTAAAAAGCACTTGTTAGTTTTACCACCGGTGGCCCATCATGTTAGCACAGGCACCTCCCATTTACTCTCCCACACAAACGTAGCCACATACACTTACAAACACTCACTGTGCATTACATGCACATACCTTTCACTAGATTGCACTTACGGAAACACACACACACACACACACACACACACACACACACACACACACACACACACACACACACACACACACATCCCTACACTACTGATCCTCTAACTAACCATCCCCCACTGCAACCACCCAAGCAGACAAATACTTACACACACAAGCACTGGACACTATTCAAACTCCAGCAGTAATGCAAACATAAACAAAGACACACACATCACTGTTGCTACTCTATTGAATTTCTAGACATTTGCCTTTAATGTGGTCTCCAATTAGAAATAATGGGGGAATGTAGCATTTTATATATATTAATGAGCCATGCTACTTTACGGAGCAGTTTGAGTTTCTGAATCATTCATTTGTGTAAACCCCTTCCCACAGGTATTTTCAGGGGACAATGCATAGCTAATTAGCATTATATCTTCCCTTGGAATGCCCCATTATCATTTAGCATGGCACGGAAATGGCCCACCTCGCTGACTCTACTGTCTGTGTAAAATCACTCAGGTGAGCCTGTCTCTGATTCAGAAGAGTGTCCATGAGTCGGCTGCTTGTGTTAGGGCTTACTGCTCAGTAAACCCCTTAATGAAACCTAGGGGCATTTATAATCTAGTGAGTGCTTGCTTTTAACCTGCTGGTTCTGAAGTAAGAACACATGCTAGACTTACTCAGCCTTTATCTAAGGATGCAAAGCCACATTTTTGAATGTCTATATTGTCAAGATAATCCAATTTAGAATCCCAGGCCATGTCACAAAGTTCTGCAACAGTTAAAAGAGGAAAAAACTATGCAGAATGTTAAATAATTGTATGCTCTGATTTTATAGTATATCAGGAATTATTCTAATAAAAGCTGGCCATTTCATAAGCAATGGGCTGGAAAGCATTAACGCAGAAACGGGAAGCAACTTAAGAGGAAGTATGAGACTCTGAGGGAAAGAATACACACGAGCAGCAACAGCAAGAAAAAAAATGTATTACATTTTTACCCAAGTATGAAATACAGACCAGTATCTCATCTTCCACCCTCACCTACACACTGCTAAGTTAGAAACAGACAAAGATCAACAACTGGCAGTTGGGAATAACAGAGGATGAGATAAAAATGGCGATGAATAATCAATCTGCAGGAAACTCCCAAGGAACAGAAGGTATTCCTGTGGACGTTTGGAAGCTATGAGAGAAGAAAGTGATAAAGATCTAGAAGGTTGTGTAACAGTATTTTAAAAGGAGGGGAAGCATCAACATCCTGGAAGAAAGCTGTGGTGGCTGCAATACCCAAAGATGGCAAAGACCCATCAGACCCAGCTTCATATAGCCCCATTTCAATTTTAAACCATGATTATAAAGTGCATTTGTCTAGAATGGCTAAAAGATTGTCTGATATGGATCAATATGGTTTTGTGGAAGGGTGTCAAGCATCTAACAACATTAACAGAAAAATGATGATTCAGAGGGAAGCAGAAAGTAAGAACATATCGCTGTTATTGGTGCTTCTTAATGTAGAGAAAGCATTCTACATAGTAAGCTGGGATTTTATGAGTTGGGGAATGGAAGCATGCGCATTTCCAGATACAATAATAAGGTTAATCAGAAGGATATACAAGGGATAAAAGGCAAAAATTAAAGTGGAAGGGTGCCTATCTGATAAGTTGTGTTTGAACACAGAAACCAGGCAGGGGTGTCCCCTTTTAGGTTCATAGGTTGATACTAGGCTATCTGCCCTAGGGCATTTACAAGCCCAGCCAGAGTGTGTTTGGCTTTCGCTTTTCTTAGATTAGTTGACTGTGCCTCTATATAGTAGGTCACAGAAGATAGCCCATTTAAGGTTAGTTTACCGTGCCTCTGTCTAGCAGTGACACAGAAGAGATCCCAGGGGTAAATTTACGATCTCCCATCCAAACGTCAAGATTCTTCTTGAAGAGGGTCATTGAGGGGCTCTGTCTGACATGGACTGGGATTTTGTTCCAGAGTGAGGGGAGCCTCTGGGATATGAATCTGTCCCTCCAGCATGTTCTATTTATTTCTGTGCTGAGGTTTAAGTCACTGAAGCGTGTAGTTCTGATGGATTTGGATTTCTAGAGATGGAGCATGTCCATTAATTCTGGCTTGGACATGGCTTTATACGTCAGGCACAGATCGCCTCTGAGTAGGCGGTAAGCAACTGAGGAGAGCTGGAGTTTCTTTAGCCTAACTGCGTAGGGCATCTGTTTGAGTCCCTTGATCCTCTTGGTGAGGTACATCCCAAATGGGGCATTGTATTCAATTATGGGCCTGATGAGTGGATGAGTAGAGGGGCACAATGACCTCTCTTGATCTAGATGTGAACCCCTTCGTGATAAGGAGGGCTATAAAGAATATCTTTCTAACCACTTTGGCAATGTGATTGTCAAAGGAGAGATTGCAATCTACTTGGGTCCCCAAATCCCTAATTACTTCTTCCGTATTTAATGGATTACCGCCTATGTGGTAATTTGTGGGCACTTTGTTTTTCCCAAAGGGGATGACTATGCACTTTTTGGCATTTAGCTTCAGGTCATGGCTCTGGCACCAGTTATCTGTCTCTGTGAGACCCTTTTGGAGGATGCTTGTGTCAGCAGGTGAGTTGATTATGGCCCCCAGTTTGCAGTCATCTGCAAACTTTGTCAGCCATAGTCCTGCTGTGTTAGCCTGTACCTCAGAGAAATATATACCGAACAAGAGAGGTCCCAGGACTGAGCCTTGCGGGACGCCACTTGTAACTGGTTAAGAGTCAGACATGGCACCTGCAATTCTGACCATGTGGGTTCTATCCCTAAGCCAGTTTGCAACCCATCTTGTGACATATCTTTGCAAGGTCAAGGTAGGCTGTGTGGACTACCTTCCCTTCGTCTATGTCCTTGGTGACTGATTCAAAGAAATTGACCAGGTTCAAGAGGCAAAATCTGCCCTTAACAAAGCCGAATTGGGTAGCATCCAGTGTTTGGAGGTTCCCAATGTCTTTGTTTATGAGTTCCATGATGATACGCTCCATAGCTTTGCAGACCAGGCTAGTTAGGCTTATAGGGCGATAGTTTCCGGGGTACGTTGTGGCACCACCTTTATGGAGTGGGACCACTGCTGCTGTATGCCATTTTTTGGGTACATATCCTGTTGTAAGGCTGAGACTGAACAGTGATTTTAAGTGAGGGTTCAGTTCTTCTTGGAGCTCATGTAAACCGCAGCCCGGGACACCGTCCGGTCCCATTGATGCTATGTTTTTTTGCTTTGGAGAGGGCAGCTCTCATCTGTGCATCTGTGATATCAGGGCGGCTACACTCTGTTGGGATAGTCATTTGCCCATTTGGAGGGTGGGGGGGGGGAGTTTGCACTGAACCTGTCTGCCAGGATGTTGGCAATGTCTGTGGGTTCAGTGTATTTTTTGTCATTTTGCACTAACTCAGAGCATATCTGGGAGTTTCCACCCAGGTTTCTGATATAACTAAAGAAAGCCTTGTGATTATCTTTAGCGTCTTGTGCAATTTTTCTTTCGAAGCTGGCCTTAGATGATTTTATGAGGGATCATAGTTTCTTGCTAGTACTGATCAGAGTTGCCTTCCCTTTCAGGGATTTTGCTCTATCATGTAGTAGTTTCCTCCTTCTGTTGTACAGCTTATTTATGGCTGGGGTCCACCAGACAGGTCTCCTGCCTTTGGAGGAGTGTGTCTTGGTTTTATTTGGGATAGCACGATCCATGCATTCCTGTAGGTATCCATAGAATGCGTTTGTAAAGGATTCTGTGGTTTGGGCCATATTTTCCACTGGCCCTGGGGCTTTGAAGGATTCCACCTCGGTTTTGAGAAGTGGGAAGTTTGCTTTTGAGAAGTTTTTGACCGTGGTTTCCTTTGCTGGGCTGGGGATGGGATATGGATGTCCATAGTGATTAATTTATGGTCAGATCTTACCAATGAGGGGTATACCTCTGGTATGGAACATAGAGTCCCCATGTTGGTGATGATCAGGTCCAATATGTTTTCCCTCTTGTGGGAGTGGTGACCAGTTGTTCCATAGCATTTGAGTTTATAAATTCTAGGAACCGTTGGGCTAGGGTGTTGGGGCTTGAGTAGTGCTCCCAGTCTATGTTTGGGTAGTTAAAGTCACCCACTATAATGGTGTTTGGAGAGACCTTCATATTCTCCAGTGTCTTCAGGAAGGCCGAGTGGGGTTCCTGAGTTTGGGAGGGTGGTCTGTAGCAGGCTATAAACTGGAAGGCAGCTTTGCCCACTGTTAGTTGCACATGGATGGTCTCAGATACTCCGTGCAGTGCCACCAGCCTGGAGGTATGGGTATCGTTGATGAATATGGATACTCCCCCTCCTCTTGTGGTTCGGTCCGAGTTTTGGGGCCGAAAAGCATGGTATGAGGTATAGCCTGGTAGTGCTGGGGTGCTCTCGGGAGCCTTGAACCAGGTTTCTGTTACTGCACAGATATCGATATTCTCCATACTGAGGAGAGCCTCGAGTGTATGCATCTTGAGGTTTAGACTTCTGGCATTGAGCAGCATGACCCTTAGTTTCTTTTTCCTTGTGTGGTCTAAGGAGGTGGGTTTGTCTTTTGAGCCTTGCCTAAAAAAGGCACTATGGGGGTGGCAAGAGCCTTGGCCAGTATTCAAAAACCCAGGGGTGACAGGTGCAAGCCGTCTCTAGCGAAACAACGTGGCTAGTCAAGCATGTCATCCCAGGCTGACAGACACTGTATCCCCTTTGAGTGACACCAATACTTTAGCTGATTGCTGAAATTGATCATTTTGTCTTTATACTGTGGTATCATTCTTGGCGAGGGTAAGATGCTACTCAAGATCAGGGTCATACCGGCCTGGACCACATGATCAGAGAGCTCCTCTATGTCTCTTTTCATGTAATCCAGGGAGGTACGTCTCAGATCATTCACACCAGCATGGACAATGGACAATGACGGAGTCATATTTGTACTTGCTTTGGACTGACCTGAGTGCTTGTGTTATGTGGCGGATCCTGGCACCCGACAGGCAGCTTATAGTGACCTTCTCCTTGTTCAGCCTGGTGAGAGGGCCGTCAGTGTGTCTGACAATAGAGTCACCTATTACAAGTGTATTAGGTGTGTTGTTTGGCCTTAAGGGCTGTGAATGTGTGGCACACTGACTTTGTGAACTATGTGTTACGTGGGTATTGTTGTGGGGTAGCAGTTGCTTGGATGTCTGCTTTGGAGGTCTCTGTTGCTTGGGCAGATTTTTATTTAGAGCCTCCGAGTATGTTTTTGTGTGTTTGTGTTTGGTTTGCTGTAGCGATAGGTCTATGTGAGACTGGATTTGTGGTGTGTGTGATTACCTTCTCCTCCAGACTGACCGTGCCAGTACTATGTTGAGAGAGCTCAGCCTCCAGTTTGGCTATATAGTTGCATCTCTCACATATATTTGAGCTTGTTGGGAAGAGGAGAGGGTGGTCTGTGTACATAAGGCAGTTGTAACATTGCCTCAAGATTCCCATATTCACCAGCTGGACTGGACAGTAAACCTGAAACTGACTTTTGGACATGCCAGAATAGTATAAGGAATTACTTTTTGACTTGATCAGAAAGGACCAATAGGGAGCCAAGTACTTAAAGGGAGTATAAGAGGGTGTAGTGCTTTAGTTTATTAGTGTTTACTTATAAGACACTTATCCTAGCTACTGCTGGGTTTTAGAAGGAAAACAGAGTGCTTACTTTGAGATTTGGAACAGTTCTAAGGGAAAAAGTGAAGAGCAGACTTTGTGGAGCTGAGAATAGTTTAAACCTGATTAAGCGGTGCTGCCCGATGCTGCGCTATACGCAAAAACGCGCAAAATAGGGTTTTAAGAGAGGGGGATCAAGGAGTTTGGAAATGACCCAAAATGGCCAATAAAACTGCAGTTTCTAGGCAGTAACCACTCCCACAGGAGCAGGCAGGCTGTTCAGTGTTTACCACTGCCACTGATGAACACAGAGACTTCCCTTTAGCTCAAGCAAGCAATGGCCTCCAAGAAACTTACAAACAGTACAGAACAGCAGATCTGTAACTGAACTTTTTTAAATATCAGAAAGTGGGGAAAAAGCAAGATTTTTTTTTGTTTTTTTTGTTTTGTTTAAAGATAGCAGAGACACACAAGTAGCAACAAGTTAGAACAGTGCAATAAATGACCCCACACTTGAGTGCTAGGCCAGAGACAGTTAAAATGCAAGTTTTAAGAAAAAACGATTTTAAAATAAGTGCAACATAGGAAATGCAATAAACAGGCTCTAGATGTGTTCTAAATATAATTCCTAATGCAGATATCAAGTTTAGCAAGCTGGAAAACGCTAAAAAGTAGGCGGCAAAGCAGAAATCTTAACAAATAATCTGAAGAAAAATACTTAAAATCTCAAAAGTGGCTCCTTTTTTCTCTCAGCGTTATTATTTGTGTTATATTTAGAACCACTGGGAAAGAAAGTACAGGACTTGGAAATTCAAGGATATAATTGGTATGACTTTGAAGAAAAACTGGCTTTGTTTGCAGATGATATTATTTTGCACCCGATGGAAAAAGTGTTGTGGAACAATGTGAGACAATTCTATTTTTCTCTTTTTGGAATATAAAATTAATGAAGATAAACAAAGGCTATAGTTATAAACTATGTACCCGCACATAGACCTGATCAGCAATATTCACTTTTATGGGGACATGATAAAATGAAGCATTTACGTGTATTGGTTAAAATAGATTCTATTACAGCAGCTATGGATATGCAGGAAGAAACTAAACAAAAGATAACACAAAAGCTCTTGCCTATGTATATGGATAGTAAGATACAAGCAGTAAAATGTTTTTCGTCCCTTTAGTGTTATATACAGGTCAGGCGTATTTTTATCAGCCAGAGGAGAAGTTGTGGATAGTAATTAATTAAGAGCTGAAGGATTCATCTGGGAGGGGAAGAAGGCACGAGTCAAGTAGGATAAAGTGATCCTCTCAAAAGAACAAAAAGATTTACGATTACCTGATTTGAAGGGATATTTTTAAAGCTACACAGTTAAGGCTCTTATAAATATCACAAGCTGATAGCTACAGTTCAAAGTGGAAAGGGATGATGATGAAGCAGGGAGGTAATTCAAGAAATAAGGAAAGAAATGTATTTTGTACATAGATCCTTAAGGAGAACAACAACAGTCATGCAGAATATTACATTCATAAAGTAACAGAAAGTATACTAAGAACTAAGCCAAAATGGGAATGGAGAAAGGAGATTCCGTCCATAGGGATGACTGCAATTAAGGGTACAGCAAATAGGCAAGAGGGGGCTAGAATGTACTGGAGAAAGCTGGCAAAGGAGCCAAGTATTGGGAACAAATAATTAGAAAGGGAAAGCTAACAGAATGGGAAGAGGTCAAGAAGGCATTTGGACTGAAGGCTAGTGATTATTTTCTCTATCAGGGATTGATATCAGAGTATAGACACAGAATAGGACAGAGGAATCTTAAATGAAAGACCTGCACTGGTTGAGCTTTTAAATGAATCTAGAACACAAGTTGCTGGTTAAAAAGGGATAATTAGTAGGGCACATAAAATGGGCTCCTACTGAATTGTCGACAGCTTAGGTTGCCGAATGCATAATCATCGACACCTAAGCGTCGAATGCTTACAATAGCGAAAGGCCACATCATCGAATTCTTTCCTTGGGAAAACATTTGCATGGCAGGTATCGGGGATTTGCCCTTTCCCCAATGTAGAGCGATCTCGAAGTTGGTATATTTAGTTAGGGGGTGGGGACGAATCCCCCCACTATATTTGGGTGTGTTTGTTTATTTTGTTTACGGACAGCCACCCAAATTCTTTCTTGAGGAAAGAATTTGATGATGTGGCCATTCGCTATTTTAAGCGTTCGACGCTTAGGTATCGATGATTTTGCATTCGACAACCTAAGCTGTCGATGTTATGATATAGATGCAATAAAATAGTGTACAATAACTATAGGAATCAATCAGAAGGGGTCAGAAAAAAAATTGAAGAGAGATTAGACATGTAACTCACAAAGAAACAATGTAAGGATATTTGTATGACTCCCACATATGCAACACAATCTAGAAAATTTGAGAGGTATTTAGAGTCTACAGAATTTCTAGAAGTGTTTGCACAGATCCCTTTATACCCCAAATAGACTCCAAAATAATTTTTCCTCATGTAGGTGGCAAATGATGGAGGTATAATGTGGAAGAAATTGGTACCTGGATGCATATGTTCTCAGCGAGTAATGAGTTGGCAGACTTTAAAAATTCCCTGTAGAGTACTCTGTTAGGAATACTGGATGAGCAAATGAGAGTAACTAAGGAAAATTTCTTTTTTGAGCTGGGATACAGAATCTGAATTGCATAGACATAGTAAAATCTTGTTCATTTTAATTCTGGTGGCTGCCAAAAAAGCAATTACCAGAAAAAGGTAATCAAAATCTTAACCAACTGTATTTGAAGTATTGAATGTTGTAACAGAAACAAAAGAACAGGATGTGGGATCTTTAGAAAAGGGTAGGAGTAAATTACATTACAAAAATGGAAATTATGGGAACAATACATGCAGAAAAAATGTTTTAGAGGAGAAGTGAGGTTTATGAGAAGGCAGGAATTGAACAACTTATAGATTCATAGATTGTTACTAGGCTAATGATCCAGGGGGCCTTTCTAAGCCTAGCCAGGTTTTCCCTGAAAGAATAATGATGTCCTGTATCCAAACAGGACAGTAAGGGCCAGGCATTTATAAGCCACCTCTGTACAAAAGGGACATGGGTGCCAGGTTCGGAGCAAATTTCCTATTCCTCATCCACCTGTCTAGGTTGCGCTTAACCTGGATAATTGACAAACTCAGCTTCACATGGATGGGAAGCCTGTTCCATAGGACAAGCACTCTGGGAAAAATCCAGGTCCCTAGACCTTACATTTCTGGCACTGTTTGACTTATAAATATGCAGGACATTCATAAGTGTGAGGTTTGCGGATGCCTTGTGAGCCAGGCATAGATCACCCCTCAACAATCTACAGGAGACTGTATAGAGGGAAAGGGCTTTAAGGTGCTCTGCGTAAGGCAGGTTTTGTTGTGCCTTGTATTCTTTTTGCAAGGAACCTCCAACGTCACTCTTGTTGCTGCATATCCCTGGTCAGGTACATACAGAAGGGAGTATTGTACTCTATAATTGGTCTGATAAGGGCACAGTACAGTGGGATAATGATCTCTTTGGATTAAGATGCCATGCTCTAACTTATAAGTTGTGTAACATTAAAAGACTTACTCACAACTGTGGCCATATTATTATGTAATGTTGTTTTGATTATATGATATATAACAATATATGTGATGTATAATATTTGTAAATGTGAACTTCTTAATATGGTTTAAGTACTTTTATATAAATGTATATTTGCCCTTGTAATAAGAGATAATTCAATAAATGTGTTTAAAAAAAGGAGTAATAAACACTTTCATTTATTGAACCTTATAATTTTTCAGAACCAAAACACTTTTATTTGAATACTGAAAGCAACGCATATACCATTACCTGTATTACTATGACTGCAACAACAAGTCTTTTGTCACAGTCAAACTTTTTTTTTTTTTTTTAAATTTAGAGTGCATCTTTTTCTTCCTCAAAAAAACTTTATTAGTGACAGGATATGCAATGCAATCCACAGACATAAATGAAAGCATTTCTGCTTAAGTAAGTACTCTTTGGAGATAAGATCACACTGAAGCCTAGTGCTGTAATAAGAGGGAGAGAATAAGAATGGCTGAAACAAAGAAGACAGAAATTCACTCTAAGTGTAAGTGTTGTGCAAGAAGTGAGTGACTAGTACGGTACTACAGAGTTCAGTGTCAGCAGCATCGCTGCTCAACCTGCCCATGTTAAGCCTCACACTAGGCTTAGAATAAAATATCATCTGGGTCAGTGACAGCACCAGAATCTATAGCAAGGGTTAAGGATGGGTCACTTAGCATGCATTCTTATACAGTATAGCATGCATAGTGACAGACGGCACAGCTGAGGTTCAGTGCAAAAAAAGTGAAGGGCTATGCACTCTGGCTTGGGGATCAAGACAGGGTCTAATGTTAGGAAAAATACCCTTAGGATGGGCAGAGAAAGAAAATATCACCCCCCCCCAGGCATTATCATAATGTGAATGCATTAGTGTAGAGAGACAAAAGACAAAAGAATGTTGGGGAGTACAGGCAGCTATACAAACCACAGACAAACAGATGTCATACTCTTATTACAGACAAGTTCACCTGGAACAGAAAGTTTAGTTGTGAGGCTAATATCATGAGAGAGAGAGAGAAAGATCCTGAGCTGATCACATGTAATAGAAAGTAACTAATCTGGGAAGGGAAAGTACAGTTGTGTACACTTACCATAAATGTAGATGTTCGAGTGAATTACTATGAGCGGTAGCCAGTGCTAGTAGAAACTTAAGCGAACATGCTGTAAGGCACATGTTGGTAATATTACAAACTGTTTAATGAAATGTGAATATGGGAACGCCAACTATTTAGAGGTATGGGACTCTGAATAGTCACAACTCTACTGACTGCTGGTAACTTTACTAATCTAACCCCACAGGTCACTCCCTGTGAACACAACCTAGCAAGCTCCCTCAACTTAAGAGCCTACAGAGAAATAGTGAAGCACGCGGTCCACGAACATCGTACCCTGCAAGGAAAAGTTATAGGGTAATGGCCCTACTCTTAACTGTTGTTTTAACCGCACTGTAGCTGGGTCCGGCACTAGAATTACCATCATAAGCCCTATAGTAGATCGCAGCATTATAGCTAACCTTAGCCTTTATAAAACCTTGCAGCAAAACCTCCTGCAAAACTACTAATAAAGGCTAACTTAATACTATTTTCTGCCTAAAAGGGCTAGACTAATTTTAAGCTGAAACTTGCCTAACAGACCTTGTGGTAGTAAAGTAACATCCACCTTGCAACCTCCAATCACTGGCAAATTGGATAACTGGTGTAGCCCCGCTTCGCTCGGGCTCGCTTTGCGCCCCACCCTGCCCCCTAATCCTACCCGCCCCTACTATTCCTTAATTTATACCTCCCTGGCCACTCCCAATCCCCTCTTCAACCAATCCCCTATAACCTGTGCTAGAATCCCAACCTATCCCTTCTGACAATACTAGTCCCCTCCACCCCTTACTACTCACATACTAGTACCAAAATCTTAATCCAACTACTATGGCTATCTACACACCTCTATTACTAACCATTTTGTCATCCCTGCTAATCTACCCACTCCTACTCACAACCTATGAGAACACAGAATACCTAGGCTTTTACTATCCCAGATTCAAGACCTCATCTCCCTTACCCACTCACAACATCCCTCAACCCCTCCCCTCCCAGACGCCCACCTCACTCAATTATGTTCCTATCAGGCCGAGATACATCTACTCCAAACCTAGGTACTATCATAGTACTCTACTTAGGATCTGGAAACTTATAATGAGGCTAAAAAACAACCTCACCATGGATGGTGACATCCACCCTAACCCAGGTCCAAATACTACTGCTACCTTTTTTCTCTCCACCAACTCCCCAACCAATATAAACCCCACACATAGACCCCCAGACTCCTTGCTGGCCTGCCACCTGAATATAAGGAGGGTAAACAACAAAATTCAGCACCTACATGCCCTCCTGGCAGTTTACTCACCTGATATACTCTGCCTCAAGGAAACATGGCTAAAACCTACCACTAAGGATAATGAAGTCCTGCCACCTGGGTATAACATGCATAGACTTGATTGCAACCAAAAAAAGGGTGGAGGGGTAGCAATACTCTATAAATCCACCTTATCTGTCACCATAGCCAACCCCCAACCCCCTCTATTCAACAATGCTGAGATCATTACCACAAAACTACACATTAACAACCATAAAAGCATAAACATTGTCTGTGCCTACATACCCCCAGGGAAGAACACAGACACCCTCGAGGAGTTCCTAACCTGGCTCAACAACCAGCCACAGGAAACCATAATCCTCGGGGACTTCAACATTGACTGGAAAACCTGCTCTTCTCAATCCCCGCAATCCATGTAAACCGCCAAGGATTTACCCAAACCATAACCACACCCACTAGGCAAAACAAATCACACGACAAAGCTAGTACCCTAGACTGGATACTCATCAATAACTCTCCACATCAGTATATGTCAGGCACTACACCAGATGATCTAAGTGATCACTGCCTCATATATATACTTAAACTAAATGTTAATCACCATCATCAACCCACATATAAAACTATAAGAAGTAATAAAAACGTTAACCCCCCCAAAAATTTAACAATGAACTAAAGTGTTGCAACTGGTCTGCCCTAAAAAGCCTTCCACTAGATGAAGCAGTCGGTTACTTCAACTCCAGATTTCTGGCTATTCTCGACCTTCATGCCCCTAGCCGCACTAGTAGAATCAAGGTCCATACCGCACCTTGGCTCACTAAAGAAACTAGGGCAAAACTTGCATTAAGAAATAAAGCATGGGACACCTACCGAACTACTAAAACCCTACCTGACCAACTGCTATTTAGGCAACTAAGAAATGATGCAAAAAAATCAGTAACCTCAGACAAAAACGAATACTACCACCGCCTACAACAGGTTCACAAAACTAAACCTCAGAAATTCTGGATGGGAATAAAAAGACTCCTCCACCCAGGACAAACCACCACCCCAAATCCATCTGTCACTAATCAAAGCTCCCCCAAAGATATTGCCAACTCCTTTAACACCTTCTTCACCGAAAACATCCAAACTTTAGCTAACCAACTCTCACCCACTGGTTCCAATCCTAGCACAACCAATTCCAAAACTACAACTTCCTTTAGCCTCCAACCAGTCCCTACTCAACTCATCAAAACCCTACTTAGGAAACTAAGACCAACCACCCTGGCTGCTGACCTCCTCCCAGCTGACTACTTACAAAAAGCTGCAGAAGCAATTGCATAACCCCATCTCCATCCTTATTAACCAATCCATATCAGAAGCCATAATCCCTGACATATGGAAAAATCTCACATGTCATACCACTTCACAAAGGAGGCAGTTCCACTGAACTGTCTAACTATAGGCCCATAGCCATCTTGTCTCCACTAGCTAAGATCATGGAGAAGTGTGTACATATTCAACTCATGAAATATCTTACACAAAACAAACTTTTATCCAACTCACAACATGGCTTTAGGCCCAATCACAGCACCACTACAGCCCTTCTCTCTTTCTCAGACACTATAAATCAAAATCGCAACAACAACGTACTGTCCTCTGCTCTCTTCCTAGACCTGTCCAAGGCCTTTGACATGGTGGACCACAAAATGCTAATGAACAGCCTGGAGGCCAACAACTTAAACAAATTGGCCCTCCAATGGTTTGAGTCCTACCTACAATGCAGGAAAAAGGCTGTACTGTGGGAGGGTAAACTCTCCTCACACCTCTCCATCAGACTAGGAGTACCCCAAGGCTCAATACTAGGTCCCCTTCTGTTCTCCATCTTTATAAATGAACTTAGCACAGCCATACCAGAGTATACCTGCATTCAATATGCAGATGACTCAACCTTGATCTGCACTGCCTCCACCCCAGCCGAACTTACCAAAATAACACAAAGCACCTTCAACATGGTAGAAAACTGGCTGCTAAACCAACGCCTAATACTAAATCCCAATAAAACTAAACTACTTCTCTTTACCCAAACACACAGGACCACCTCACCTCTGTTCAATATAACAGCTAATAATGGTACCATCATCTCCCCAGTTACCCAAACTAAACTATTGGGTGTCATGATCGACTGCAACCTCAGATTTGATGCACACATCAATCAAACGATAAAAACTACCAATAGAAAACTTGGTAGTCTGTTCAGGATCAAAGCATACCTCACCCTGCAAGCTAGAATAACAATTGCCCGCTCCCACCTTTTATCTACCCTTCTCTATGCCTCTCCTCTATTCTCCCACCTGAATAAAACCAATCTTAAAAAACTGTCTTCATGCTACAACCAAATCGCCAGATTTGCTACTGACTCACCCTACTGTACCCACCATTGCCAGAACCTGAAACTCCTGGGCTGGTTGGAACTACCCCACCTCCTACAGCTCAACCAACTCAAAGTCGCCCATAAAATCCTCCACCAACCGGACACTACCCCAGCCCTAAGAAACATAATCTGCCCCTACAATAACAATCGCCCACTACGCTCATCCACCAAACTCCTAGTACTTACAATCAAATCCAACCATGCTGCAGGCGACTCCCTCTTCACCAACTCTGTCGGTAAAAACTGGAACTCACTACCTACTGACATTACCAAAGAATCTTCTCCAACCATATTTAAACATAAACTTATAAGTCACCTCAAGTCACACTGGATATGCCCCTGTACCAACCCAGACTAAAACTTCACACTTCCCTCCAACACACTCTGCTCAGCTACTCCCCCTCATTTAATTAATGAGATCCTTTATGACTGCAACTCCAACTATTGTTATCCTCGACCTCTATTGTCAATAGAAAAGTATGCCACTGGCCTCACGGAAGAATGCATATACTATGTCTACAATCAACTTGTATTGTAACCACAATTTAGTGGATTGTCTGTTTCGTTATATCTATGTACTATGTCTACAATCTTCTTCTATGTAACCTCTATTAGTTGAACATTTATTTGTAATGTCTATTTCTTATCTTAATTTGTATCTTTGGAGCTTTTCTCCCCGGGACTCCGCTGAAAATGGACATGTATCCAGCCGGACCATCCCAGTTAACAAATGTAAAATAAATAAAATAAATATTCACTGTTGCAGTCCTGGTTTCCCACCCTCCATTCCCCCATTTTTCCTAAGGCACAAACTACTTATGTTTTTTGTTCTTTGAATTCCACTGTTCCAGTCCTAACATATTGGTTGATTCCCAAAGCCCAGGAAGAGAACAAAAGGGTAGATGAAGAATTACAGATTAAGGATTGGTAAGGAGGCCTTGCAAAACTACAGAGGTAAAACCAGCCCTAGACTTAGAAAACAAAGATAGATTGTAATGCTTTGTGAAAGTATGGACATAAGACCAAGTGGCTGCTTCTAGAATGTCCTTAGTAGGCACACCTCTCAAAAAAGCTGCAGAGGTAGAGGCTGCTCTAATAGAATGGGTCCTAATACCCTGGGGGGGGGGGACCTTTCCATGCTGTAGGTAACAAAAATTAATACAATGAGCAATCCATTTGGAGATGGCTTGTTTGGAAATAGCTTTACCCTGAGCCCCAGGAGTAAAACTAACCAACAACTGCTGAGACTTCCGAAAGGGTTTAGTCAAATTTAAGTAAAATCTCAACTGTCTATGCACATCAAGAGAGTGCAAAATCCTTTCCCCTTTATTCTGGGGGTTACTGAAGAATGTAGGCAGATGACTAGACTGGTTAAGTGTCAGACTGGAAACCACCTTATTCATAAAGGAGGGATTAGTTCTCAGAGAAACCCGGTCTGTATGAAAAATAATGAAAGGTTCTACTGCCATTAAGGCTTGCAGCTCTGCAACCCTTCTGGCGGAAGTAATAGCCAAAAGAAAAGCAGTCTTCCAGGAGAGAAACTTTAAATCTGCAGAGGCAGCTGGTTCAAAGGGAGGAAGAGTAAGCTTCTCCAGGACAAAATTAAGATCCCAAGCAGGAGTAGGAGCTCTTCTGGGAGGTCTAAGATTGCTAGCTCCCCCTAGCAACTGTTTCATCAAGGGCTGAGAAAAGTAGGTCGCTCAAAAGAACAATGAGCAGAAATTGCTGAAGCATGAATCTTAATTGAAGAAAAGGAAAGTCCACCATTAAGCAGTCCTGCTAGGTAGTCAAGAATGAGGGAAACAGAAGGATGAGAAGAGTCTTCTCCTTTAGCCAGCATCCAAGAGCAAAATCTCTTCCTTTTATCTGCATAGGATTTCCTGGTGCTAGGCCTCCTGGCCTCAAGAAGAACTTCAACCACCTGCTGGGAAAGATTTAAAGTATTAGCCAGGCAGTTAAATGCAGAGTTTGAAGATGAGGATGAAGGAACGTTCCCCCTCCCTGAACCAACAGATCTGGTACCAGGTGAAGATGCCAAGGCTGAGCCTGGGAAAGGCTGCAAAGAAGGGGATACCAATGCTGCCTGGGCCAATCTGGTGCTATCAGAATAGCCTTTGGTTTTTCGTCCCTTATCTTTAGCGGCACTCTGGGAAGAAGAAGAGGTGGGGGGAGGCATAAATTGAGAGATGTGTCCAAGGGAAGGACAAAGCGTTCACTCTCCATGCTTTGTTGTGAAACTCCCTGGTGCAGAAGGTTGGAAGGAGATGATTGGTGTGAGAGGAAAAAAGATCCACCTGAGGAGTGCCCCAATGCCGAGTGATGGGATGGAAAATGATCTTGTTCAGTTGCCACTCGTGAGGATCCAGAGCATGTCTGCTCAACCGATCCGCCAAGGAGTTTAGCCTCCCTGGAAGATACTGGGCTATGAGATGTATGCCCATGGAAGCTGCTAAGGACCATAGTTTCATGCTGTGTTTGCACAAAGGGTAAGAGTGAGTCGACCCCCCCCCCCGCTTGTTGATGTACCACATGACTGCGGTGTTGTCTTGTTTGTCCTGATCAAAAGTGTCCCAGGGTAGAGTAGGTCCTTGAAAGCCAGCAAGGTCTGCTGCACTGCCATCAATTATTTTAAGTTTATGTGCAGATGAATCTGTTGAGTGCTCCAAGTCCCCTGTATGCCCCTACCTTCCAGATGTGCCCCCCATGCATAATCTGAGGCATTTGTGGTGAGAGTCTGGCTGGCAGGTGGTGGTCGGAAAGGCAGACCCTTGTTCTGAGAACAGAATGTCGTCCACCAAAGAAACTCCATTTGCAGACAGGGAATTGACCGAGAGGTGCCTTAAGTAAATTTATGAACATGGGTATGAAGTAAGAGTGAAAAACATTAACAACAATTCATATAGACACTCCATTAATTCTAACTACAAAGGATTTTTATTTTGTATATTAGAGAATGTGACACCTAACCTAAAGGGGGGGGCATGGAAAGATCATTTAGAGGTAGGAAAGTTGTAGTGGCAAGTAAAGTTGGATGCCACACACTCCTTGTGGATTAATGACAATTTGTCCATAGTTCCAGTGTTAAAACAAGGGCTAATAAATATTAGCATTCTGTCATGTTTTTGTCTGCTTTTTAGGAATAAAACATTTTTATGTTGTATTTTAAAATAAATATGATACATTGGTTATTTAAACTAAGCTGAATTTTATATGTTTATATTTAGCATTGTTTATTTTTAATACATACAATACCTTTAGAAGCGGTAGCGTTGTTACCTCACAGCAAGACGTTCTCCCATTCGATTCTTGGCTTGGCTTGGGAGTGCCTTCTGTGTGGAGTCTGCATGTCCTCCCAACAGTTGGGTAGCATTCGAAAGACATGCGTGCGTAAATGGGTGTGCCTTCATTGAAGGTTGGGCGTTGAGTTGGCACCTCAGCGTTTCATAAAAATCTACTGCCAGTCATTAGCAGACTGGAGTTCCGCTGTGGCGACCCCTTACCGGGAAAAAGCCGAAAGACAAACAACAACAACAACATCAAGTCTAAGTCCTGTGTGTAGACTTAAGACTTCACGAAACTATAAAAAACGAATATTGACTGCTATACACTTGAGAATAGAGTGCGCCTTGTGTTATACTCACGTATTTTATTAAATGCACAAAGTTCCAGTTAACACACAAGCTAAAAGTAAAAAAATCCACGTACTGTTCATACTCTTTAAAATGTCCAACAAGTTAGCACAGGCAAACAAAAAAGTCTAAAATCCAGTTCTGGGTTCTGAATTAGCCAAAATGGCTAAAAATATCCATCGACTTGGTGCTGGTTATAAAATTGCAAGTTCAGTAATAGGATGCAAGTTAGTCCGCATACAGATGGTCCCACAAGGTTACCAGCACTGAAAAGTTATTGCTGGCAGAAAAAAGTGATAAACATAGTCCAAGTTTCTACACCCAGTCTGGATAAAAGAAGTGCTATTGTCACGCTGAAAATGCGAATCCAATGCTCCACCTGAATTCCGACACCACAAACTGTCAAGATGCTCCTGAAAAAAGTAGCGTTAAACGCAACCAAGCGTTTTTCGTTCAGATAAATATCTGAACTTCATCAGACAAAACGCTGACTTTTTGGTCAGTTAGAATTTACATACAACCAAGTAATCAGAGTAATCTGACATTAATTACGTAACCTTCTAATTAGGCACATTTAAAGGCAACCGGGTATTAAAAACTGCTACTTCTAAAACATGTCAAATAATTAACAGTTTAAAACGAGTATATGTACACAAACTGTTGTTGTTATTCTTATCAAAAACTCATAAAATTACATAAATTATTCATGTTTAAAATAATAAAATCACATTAACCTAAAATTAATACATAAAAAACTAGTACCTAAGTTCTAGAGACCCCACTTAAGTGCTTATAATGTATGCTTTTATATATATTTTTAAAACAATTTATAATAAGTGCTAACTAACCTGTGGCAATAGATATTTAAAACATGTCCTATCCTTCAGTACTTTACTATTGTTATAGGAACCATATACATTCCAATAAATGGTTATGAACTAAAACTGACAATAGGTAATATTATAAAGTGGACCAACAATAAGCATTAGTACTTTAACAATAAATTATTAAAATATCCTCACTATAAATAGCAAATAAGTTATAATCCAAAATAATTAAATAATTTGTTAAAATATAATTTTTTATGTGTATGTATATATATTCCCTTAAGTCAATAATAATAATTTATTTAATATTTAAATCCAACTAATATATTATAAATATTCAAATGGATGAAAGTTGTTAACAATAATTAACAAATATCAAGTTGAATATACAAGTACTTATTTATTTATACAAGTTTATTAACATACAAATATCTCATATATATGTAAAAAATATATGTAAAAAAATATAAAAAAGAACCATTAATGGCGTCAAAAAATAATAATAAATACACCATTTATCTTAATAGACTTTTCATTTTTAACACACATGCAAGGGAACAAAATTCATTAAGTCCTGGTTCTCTGTATGCTGCCAGGCGCAATTGCCAAGATAATTCATTTTTTTCCAATTCCAGTTTCAAAAAATTGTCAGTTAAAAAGTCAACCTTATTTGAACTGTTCTTAATTTGACTGATTACCATAAATTTGAAACTGTGGCCTGCATTTAGTTTACAGTGTCTAGCAAGAGCATTTTCATCTTTGTTCTTTCTAATTGCATATGTATGCTCATAAATTCTGTCCCTTAAGCGCCTGTCCGTTTTCCCAACATAAAATTATGTACAATGTGTGCACTGAGCTAAGTAAACAATTGCCTTTGAGTTACAGTCAAATGAATCTTTGACATAAAACTTTTCTTTCCTAATTACAAACATATCAGATACCTCAATGTAGGAACAATACCTACATGCCACACATTTACGGGTACCCCTATTATTTTTCTTCACGTTGGGTTTTAATTCTAACAATTTTTTCATATTTGTACCTCGTCTGTATGTAACTATGGGGCCAAAGTTTAAAATCTTTGCAAGATCTTTGTCAAGTGATAAACAGTACCAATATTTTCTCAGTATCCTACGTATGTCCAAAGCTTCTGGGCAATACGTAAAGGTAAATGCAATGGTAAAATTCTTTACCATACCTACTCTGTTATCATTTAGACCTTGTTCTAACGTGAGAGGCTGTGATAAAGATAGTTGAGTGCTCTCACTTGTTACATCATTTATTGTATATGTTATAATTCCATGACCACCATGTAGAATAGCATTGTATATCCCTGTTCTTCTTTTACTAGTTACTTCTTGGAATATTTCATCTAAGAATGGTGGAGGATAACCTCTACTATAAAACATTTGGTACAGTAATGTACATTCTTTATCAAAATCCTCCTCTAATGTAGTCATCCTTGCCGCTCGAACAAGTTGGCCTTTGACTACTGATTTCTTCTGGTGGCTAGGATGTGCACTTGTGAAATGAAGAAAGGTGTTCGAGTAAGTGCTTTTTCTATACATTTTTGCTACATAACCTGCTGTACTCTTACTAAGTTCAACATCCAAGAAAATAATAGTTTTTTCTTGGTAGTTTTTCGTAAATTTTAAAAATGAAGTTGTTGTATTAAAAAAATCAACAAGTTGGTCTGCTTGTTCTTCTTGACCTCTTAAAATAATAAATATATCATCTAAAAATCTCTTGTATGTAAAGATTGTTTTGTTCCATTGGCTACTAAAGATATAGTTTGTTTCCCAGTAGGCCATAACTAGGTTTGCAAAACTTGAGCCTACTGGTAACCCCATTGCTACTCCTATTTTTTGAATATACAACTTGTTTTCGAAAGAAACAAAGTTGTATTTCAAGATGATATCTTATAGTTGTTCTACTAGCATACATTCATTGGTGGTAGCTCCTTTTGATCTAATAAAGTCTACTACCCATTCTATGCCCAAATCATGTGGTATACAAGAATAAAGGTCAGTGACATCTACAGTTAAAAAGTTAAGTGTAATGTCAAATATTGTACATTGCATCTCTTCAAGAAATGACCATGAATCTTTAAGAATTTGTTTTTTATTTGTATACATAGTTTTTTAACATAGAGTCTACCAATTTGGCACATGCATATGTCATAGATTGTCTTGCATCCACTAGTGCCCTGAATGGTGGATTAAATAAGTCTTTATGAAGCTTTGGAATCCCAAAGATTTTGGGAATTCTTGGTGCCAATATTGTTAAGTAGTGATTTTGACTAGTATCTATTAGTCCATCTATAAACATGTCGCTAATAAACATCTTAATATTGTTAAAGGCTTTATTAAGTTGATTCATATTCGATGACTCATAAGTGTCTTTTTCCAAAAGTGCTGACATGATGTTAGAATAGTCTATGTTATACATCACTACAAGGCCTCCACCTTTGTCTTGCTTCATAAATCTCAATGGAAGGCTCCTAAGATGCGTTAACAATTCTATTTCATCTTGTGACATGTTAGAATTATACTTCCCTTTCTTGTTGTTTATTATATGTCTAAATTCATTTTCACACAACTGTTCATACATATTTAAAATAGCATTTTGAGGGGGATTATATGTACTTGCTACCCTTAGTTCATTTTCATTAAAACTAGTGTTACCAAACAGGATACTAACTTGTTGGACATTTTAAAGAGTATGAACAGTACGTGGATTTTTTTACTTTTAGCTTGTGTGTTAACTGGAACTTTGTGCATTTAATAAAATACGTGAGTATAACACAAGGCGCACTCTATTCTCAAGTGTATAGCAGTCAATATTCGTTTTCTAAGTCCTGTGTGTGTTGACACCAAAGGTTCTTGAGGTACCACTGAAGTTTTCTCATATGTATCCTTGCATATGGGATCATCAGGATACATGAAGCCATGAACTCCAGTGCTTGCAGGAACTGCCTTGCAGAGAGCTGGGTCATGCTTGCCAAGTTCTTGAAATAAGCCGACATTTATTGTTGTTTGTCTTGAGGGAGGAATACCATCTGGGTGGCTGTATTCAGACTCGCTCCCAGGAAAACAATCTCCCTTGTAGGAACCAACTTTGACTTCTTCTCGTTGAGAGTGTAAACCAAAGAAGTGAGAATGTTCTTCACAAAGTCCAAATCCTTTTAACTGTGCTGGGGAGTTTGCTTGAATGAGACAGTCGTCCAGGTAAGGATAAATTTGAATGTTCCTCTACCTGCAAAAAGCAATGGCTGGTGCCAGGCACTTTGTAAAAACTCTGGGAGCAGTAGATAAGCCAAAGGGCAGCACAGAGAAACGGAAGTGTTGCTCCCCAGCCGTGAAACAAAGAAACTGCCTGCAACTTTCCCTTACTGGGATGTGCAGATAAGCCTCCTTGAGATCCAAAGTTACCAGCCATGAATCCTTGCCCAGCACTGGTAGTAACTGTTGAAGAGTACGCATCTTGAATTTGGGAATCACCAGAAAAGTGTTTAGAACAGACAGATCCAGAGTAGGGCATCAGGTGCCCCCCCCCTTTTTGGGTACCAGAAAAAGTCTCAAGTAAAACCCAAGGCCTGTCTGATTTGCAGGAACTGGCTCTATAGCCCCCATAGTCAGTAGAGAAGAAATTGGATTCTCTACCTCTGCCCTGAGAGTGCTGGGAATGTCTGGGTAACCTTGTAGAACAGGGAAGGTGTGAAAATAAAACTTGTAACCTTGGTTTACTATGTTGAGTATCCATTTGTCGTCTGTGATGGTTGACCATACCCCTGCAAACCTTCCCCCCAAAGGAAACCCTGGGCCCGCAGAGGTAGGCACAAGAAGGCCAGAGTCATTGAGAATGCTTGCTTTGGGAAGCTGGCCTAGAACTCCCCGATTTAGAACCAGAAGGATGCCATGTTTAGTCCTTTGAGGGGCAGAAGCCTGCCCTCTGGAAGATCTGAAACCCCTAGGCCTAGAGTGACCCTGCTTGGCAGAATCAGGGAAAGACCATTTCTTGGAAGGATAATGCCTACTAAACTGAGGAGGCTGAACCTGAAGGAAATCTTTTACAGCTTGCATAGATTGTGCCTTATCCTCCAACTTTTTTAGTACCTCCTCAGCCTTCTTACCAAAAAGGTTGTCTTTGTGCAAAGGAATTTAGATTTTACAGGTTCAGAAAGAAGATGCTCCCTAAGTCAAGCATGCCTTCTAATAACGGAACCAGTGGTTGCTGCTCTGCAGGAAGCCTCTTAGGTGTCAAAACCACAAGGAAGAGAATGCTTATTAACCAAAGTGGCAAAATTTAGTAAATCTTGTAATTCTTTGTTCTCTGAAATGGACGGAATATCCCCAAGCTTAGTCTTAATAGCCTCCAAAGTATGCTGCTGATACTTAAGCATGTGAAAAAGCCAATTCACAGATCTAATGGCAAGAGTTGCGGAGGTATAAACGTTTTTACCCCACCTGTCCAAGGCCCTAGACTCCTTATCAGAAGATACAGGGTTTGTAGCAATAGTAGCCTTAACACCCTTGGGACCTTGCGAAATAATCTCAGGATCAGCAGTAGGGTTTCGAAAAAGAAATTAATGAGAATCAGGAACCCTATAATACCCATCAGGTTTTCTGGGAGCAGGAGGAACAGAATTAGGAGTTAAATAATTTTCCATGAAAAAATCATCCACAACTTCCAAAACAGGAGGTATAGCCAGAGGTTTATGCAGTGGCAAATATAAAAATTCCTGGATCCTCCTCTTAGACTGAGGGAAATCCTGACTTTCCCATTTAAAGTGCTCCCTAAGAGTATTAAAGTATCCCCAAAGGAAAAATCTTCTGGAGGGGAGGCAGAGGGGATAGAATCCTCAGCATCAGAATCCTCAAAGCCAGAAAAAAGTTGAGAATTTCCTTCCTCACCAGCAGAAATATTGAAAACCTCAAAATCTGATTCAGACAAAACATCAGTAGACAATTCCCTAACCCTCTTGGAAGGGGAGGGGGAATGAGAGCCCTTAGTAAGGGTAAGAAGATCACCAGCCATTTTTACCAACTGGGACTGAGGCACAGGAGAGGAGGCAGACGCCTGCTTGTGGGTATATTTGCGGCTGAAAGGTTTACTGGTAATCCGGAGGAACTCAGGAGGACTAGCAACTGCAGAAGTCTGAGCTAAGGTAGTCGGTCTGGCTCTGGTCTCATGCAGAAGAGAAGAGGCGTCAGAAGCCGGTGCCTGCATAGCGGCTCCAGACTCATCTGAGGCAGTGACAGGCGGAGGGGTCTGAAGACAAGGTAGCAGCCTGCGGCATGGAGGACTCTGCAAAGGTCTCGGCAGAGGCCTGTGGCTGAAATGCTGCAGACTGTAGGGGCTGCAAAAGTGCTTCACTAGCTACCGCTGGGCTGATGACCAATTTCACTGGCACGTCATCAGCAGATTTAACCCTAGGCCTGTCGCGGTCCTTGTCCTTGCATTTCCTAGGTATATGTGAAGTCGAGAGACCAGAAGACACCATACCGATGAACTTAGGCCAGACTCCGAAATCATCTTCTTCTTTCGACTTTTTCCCGGTTAGGGGTTGCCACAGCAGATCACCTGTCTGCTCATGATTGGCAGTGGAGTTTTTACGGTGTTGAGTTGCCAGCCAGGCGCCCAACCTTCCACAGAAGACACACACACATACACACACACACACACACACACACACACACACACACACACACACACACACACACACACACACACACCTAGGGCCAATTTAGTGTCCAATCCACCTACAGCATGTCTTTGGGACGTGGGAGGAAACCGGAGCACCCGGAGGAAACCCACGCAACCTCAGGGAGGACATGCAAACTCCACACAGAAGGCACCCCAGCCGAGGATCGAACCAGAGAACCTTTTGCTGTGCGGCGACAATGCTAACCGCTGCACCACCGTGGCCGCCCAGACCAGACTCCGAAATGCTTATATAAAATCTTAGCTCTACGGCAAATGGTACGTGGGTTGAAGGAAGCACAGAAATCACAGTTAGGGATGTCGTGCTCAAGGCCCAAACAAGTTATACAAAAGGAACGAAAATCACAGCGCGGTATCTGTTTTCCACAGGCAAGACAGTTATTAACTTTATCTGACATTCGTTAAAGCAAGAAAAGAGGATCTCCAACGGGGTACTTATCTGAAGGCATCTTCAACTTGGTAGTCGGAATGCAGAAAGAAGGTAAACGGCCGACTGGCACTAGTGTGAATTGCATCTGCTTTGGGCTCCGCAGCAAGAAAGACTGAGGAAATGGCGTCGGCCGCCTCCCTTTATACCTGATGTTCTGACATCAGTTTACAACCCACGGCATCCAATGTCATATACCAAGACTCTGGTATTTGGGCCAACTGAGGGCTACTGGGAGTCGGATAACTCATATATTAGGACTGCAACAGTGAAACACGAAGAACATCAGGGGAGATAGTGTACAAGGAAAGGCTCAGTGCAAAGGAAATGTACACTGAGGAGTAGATATGAATTTAAAAGTCACATGATGAAATGTACACATTAATAAACTAAGCTCAAAGCACAGGAGAAGTGTGTTGAGGGCTGAGTGACAATTGAAAGGAAGAGGGCCTTTACTCCAACATTACAAAATATTACTCAGAGAGGGTGATGGGGCACTGATATTCACTTCAGAAGAAGGTAGTGGAGTGCGGCTCTTTTCCTGGGCAAGTAAATAAACTGTGGGGAAAGTGGAGAATAGTTTGCAACACTAAACTGGATCTCAGCAACATCAGTGTGTGTTCATGTGAAAAAGCGAAAAGTAAATGGAATTATCGCTATTATGTTTTGTTTTTCCCAGCAGCTACTTCCCATGTTCCTTTTCTTATATAAACTGCATACATAATAAGAAAGGCCAAAATAAGAGCAGAGGACAAAGGAAAAAAGGAGTTGCTTATCAAATATCGAATTTCTCCCTTCAGTGCATACAAATTTCAATGAAGACCTGGCATTATGGTATAATAGTGGCTTGAAACATGCTCAGCAGCCCATGATAGTCCACAGACCACAGAACATGGCCAGACAACTGAACTGTATGCAGTAAACCTTGAAATAGTGTCAAACTGCCTCTTTGACAGGAATTTTCTTTGAATGGTATAGCCCAAACAAGTACACAGCAAAATTTAGATGCTACACGTTTTTGTGTGATTTGATTATTTTCACTTGCTGCTTATTTTGTCTAATGATGACAAACATTTGTATTCTACAGCACTTTGGAATTACAAAAATATTATATAAACAAGTGACTAAGGAAATAATTAAAAGGAAGGGTGATTTACGGGTGTAGACTAGTATCCTGCAGAATAAGGGAAAGGAACCAAACTTTGTCATTAATAATAATAATAATAATAATAATAATAATAACAACAAGGATGGCACAGTTGCTCAGCTGTTAACAATATGACCTCACAATGCTTGGCTTTCTG
This sequence comes from Protopterus annectens, assembly GCF_019279795.1. Lineage (NCBI taxonomy): Eukaryota > Metazoa > Chordata > Ceratodontiformes > Protopteridae > Protopterus > Protopterus annectens. The sequence continues at coordinate 673,839,121 of NC_056749.1, read as the reverse complement.
TCTTGGTTCCCAGCTGGAATACCTTCAATGTGGAAATCTGCATGCCCTCCATCTGTCCATGTGCCTGTAAGTGTGTCTGTACCATGTATGAGATGTGTTTGCACACACCTGCATACACATCTGTGTGTTTGTCTGTGTGTATCTGTGTGTGTGTGTGTGTGTGTGTGTGTGTGTGTGTGTGTATGTGTACATATATATATATATATATATATATATATATATATATATATATATATATATATATATTATATATGCACCTGCATATGTGTGCGTGTGTTTGTATGTCTGCAACTGCAACAAACTAGCATCCAATCCAGTATTCGTATCTCTGATTTGTTACTGCTGAGTGATGCATCAATAACTAAACACAGGCAGGCTCAGTCTGAAAACCATAGTAGGGGAAGGGGGTTCAGTACAAGCTAGCCACTGTAATCAGTAGGGCATGCAATTCACTCAATGCCAGATTGCAACACATGTTCATCAGAAGCTGTTACTTGTCCCAGGAGAAGCAGCACTATTGTTTAAATTATTCCAGAAAATTCTGGCAGCCTCCTTATGTGTGTCTAAGTTCCAACTCTGAACTAGCAGCAAAAAAAACATCTGTCTTCATGAAAAAAAGGCTGCAGACTTAAAGGGATTTACTCATCCACCAAAGTAAAAAAAAAAAAAAAAAAAAAAACGAAAAAATAAAAATCCATCTATCCATCAACAACCCCTTCTCTCATTTTTGCATATGGGGTCAGGATGTCACTTCTAAACCATCTACGTAAATGAACACACAATGCACATAAGTGGAAAAAAGGAAAGCAGACTTAAGACACTTTACCACAATATGGAACAAAGGTTCCTTGGGCTTAGTTTTAGCACTTCAGCCATCTAAAATGAACGCAAGTTATAATCCCTAATGATGGGAAAATAATCATGTGAGGATTTCAGTCTTGTGTTGTGAAAAAGTACACATCACAATTTGTACTCTAAACATTACAAAGCCTTAAAATGAGTGATGGTGGCAGAGAGGAAAATTATGATGTCTTTCACTGGTGTGCACCTGACTTATGACAACATCACAGGAGATACTACTATGCCACGATGTCACGAGATTTCATATTCTGGAAGGCTAACAGAAGGACATCATCAAAGATGGCTAAGAAGTAGACAGACTTCTTCTCGACTCACCTATCCTATCCACTCACTGTAAAAGTAGGAGAGGAATGCAGTACTTCAATTTCACTGGGCCTCTGACAGCCATGAAAAAAGGCAGCTGCCCTACTTTTGTACAAGAAAAAATCTGTTTGAGTGGTGAAATGACGTAATCTGTATTAGAAAGCAGGGATAAGCTCTAAGATTTCACAGGATAAGAAGCTCCTTTATCCACCTGGCAAAAGAAGGTAGCTTCGCCATGAATTTCATTACTGCTTAAGCGCAGCACTAAGATCTGTTTTCACAACCAAGTGCAATGGCTCTAAGTCACAGATAGCAATCTGACAGAATGAATGAATGAAGATGCAAGCAGACTGCTTACAACCTGCTTCTCTACAGATCATTAACTGTCTCTCATGAAAAGGGCCCACTAACCTAGTGGAACTAACCCGGTCAATAAAGGGTAAATAAATAAATAAAAATAAACAGTAGTACCCATGGCTTTACTGTGATTATTCTTGAATATTTAGACAGGACAACAGCAAAACACTAAAATACCTCCTTCAGCGTTGTGTGTGTGTGTGTGTGTGTGTGTGTGTGTGTGTGTGTGTGTGTGTGTGCGCGTGCATGTGTATGTGTGTGTGCGCATGTATGCCAGAGTGCACAGTGGGGGAAGGTTACATCTGGAGCATTACCAAACTTAGTGAAGCAGATGAAGGCAAAGATCCCCATTTTGTGTCTCAAATGTATCACTAAACAAGAATGAGCAGCACCAAAGAGCATCAAGTTATTTGGGTTCTGGAACAGCTGCCTGTTCAATCGCAGATCATCTTTAAATTCTTACTGCTGGTTTATTTAGTTGTATATGACTTGGGTCCCCATACCTTAAGGAGCTCTTGGTTCCTTACTGCCCAGCCAAGTCTTTCCACTCATCTTCCATGAGGTTGTTACAGTATCCCAGGGCTTGCCAGGAGTTCTATGGCATCAGGTCTTTTGTCAAAAGGCCTCCTCCTTCTGAAACCACTTCCCAGAGTGGCTGAGGAAGTGTCTTAAAGTTTTAAGCTCTAAAAGGTCTCACAAAACTCATTTATTTGAATTAACATTTAATACGTGACCTTTCCACTATATATGCAATTAGCTTTTACTTAGCTTTACCCGATGCATTTGTCTTGCACTGATGTTTGTATAAATTGACAACTGTTTTAATTTTATTTTATTATCCTATGCCCTTTTCTGATGTTATAAATTTCACAGATCCTTTAACTGTGTGCTGTTATTTATTTCATTCAATTTTATTATTAATATGATTGGAAACAAGCATCTAAGTAAGCTTGAATTTGAAAGTTTATGTCTTCTAGGTCTCTGTCAAAAGGACAGGTCCTTAAATTGCAGGTCCCTGAAATATGAAAAATAGGCTGCTATTTAGTCAAGAAACAGCAAATTTCAAAACCCATTCTTACACCATTAAAGCATTTTTTGCAGGGGAGATTTGCTCACTGCCATGCCAACATGGAAAGATAAAGGCTCCAACACCCCTGCTAATTACATATGCTAATTCCCAGAATAATGTACCTCAGAGAAGGGGAATACTACAAGGTACCACAGCCTCAAATGCGGTCTATATTCTCCCAATCACACTTGCAGTTCCACTTTTCCAAAGATCACACTTATGGTCCTCAGAATTTCAAGAAGCACATTCTTCATGAGGTGAGTTACTATCATTTGAACAGGAACATGTTCTGTGTTGCAGAACAGAAAAGGAATGCTGAAAACTAGTAGCCACATCATCCATCTTTAAGATCTGAACTTTATTCATTTTTATACTACATGAAGACCAGTAAGTATAATGTTTTCAAAATTATAGCTTCAAAGCCTTCCAGCTGAGACTGGCTTCAAAGCTATGGACCAAACCTAGGACAGCCACCAGAGGGAAAAAATGTACTATTGCATATATCCCATGTTCCTCTGTTACAGGAGGTTTGGGAGATCACTCATTGGAAGTTCTAGCTTGGCTGGAGTTTTCATTTAGTTTTTTCTGATTGTTTTTTCAGTGTGACCTTCTAACACTTTGTTTTATTTATTTGGGATATTTTGCAGTCACCCTAACGATAATGGACATCAGCTGGGTATGACATCCCTGTGTTTCTTATGCTTAGTCAAACACTCTACTTATGCTATGCTGATGAAGTCATAACGCTGAAATATGCATATACATAGCTAGTGGAGTTTGGCTTTATTGGCCTGAAATTGTCCATTAAAACAAATTCAAATGTAAAAGTCATAGGCAATCAGAATGCCATATAGCTGAAACACCTGATGTTCATAAGGGTCATTTGCATATATCCCATGTGCCTCTGTTACAGGAGGTTTGGGAGGTCACTCTTTGGAAGTTCTAGCTTGGCTGGAGATTTCATTTAGTTTTTTTCTGACTATTTCTATGAAGAGAAATCTGATATGATCTCCAATCTCTTTAAGCTCCTTCAACTTCTGTTTATGCGCTGTGATAACGTTTATAACCCACTCCCACTTGTATTGTTCCATTTGTTCACCGCCATACTTGAGTTTTCTAATAAAAAATATGTTTTATAAGATTTTTTTTAATAATGTATTTAAAACTAGAAAGTGCATGACTTTGAGTGATTGGTTTATTAATTAACAAAGTTAACTTAATTTAATCTTAAATGTACACCTAGATGCCACTAAATTGGAGCCGTTGCAGATTTATTTATATAAATGTCAATCAATTAACACTCCCACCTGAGTGTTGCACTTACATTCCTCTAATGTTTTTTTTATAGGAATCAGCACCAGACTTGTAATTTGAACGAACCAAGCTATGCTCATCTGCCTGGAATTATTTTTAAATTTCATTCTACAAATAAAGAATTTTAACCAGGATAGGCTCCCGGTCTTTCTTCTTCTTCTTTGGCTGAACAAAACAGTGCATTTTTTTACTGAGATTCAAATACCAGATGCTTTGAAAAGGGAATACCCTCACCGACTAAATACCAAGGGGAACAAAAGCAATGTAGGATAGCATGAAATTTTCTACATGCCTAGTATTTCAATGTTGTTAGACCTGATAGGATTAAGCAGGTAATTCCTACCAGTTTTTGTTTTCCCCATTTTAAAGGGACACAGACTTTTTTAATGTTTAAGATGTGTGTATTTGCCAATATCCTAAAAAACAAAGCAAACGTTGCCATAAACTTTTATTCTAAACACGTAAAAGCAAAATGCAACAAGAAGGATGCTGCCAAGACTAATATGATACACGCGTATGTGAATTTATTTTAAGAAATATTTGGCAAAAAAGCCAGAAAACTAGGCATACTGCTGTTTTTAAACTCCACACACACTGTTAGTGCCTGTAAATTCAGTGTCCTTGCAATGTGGTGGTGTTTTTTTAATCTTAAAATGTGCTGTCATTCCTGAAAATGACACTTTTCTGATCCTAAGTTAAGCCAGATCTGTGGATTGGAGATATGGAGTTCAGACAGGATCTCAGGCAGCTTGAGTTCAACTGCTGAACCTGATCCCTGAGGAGTCTGGAACAGGGTTAAGGCACAGTGGCATTTTTGCCATCCCACCTACCCCATGGGGGACAGGTATAGTTTACAACTACCTACTCAATGGGGTAGTGATATGGTTTACAGCCATGGACTAGCACTTATTGGAGAAGATCAATTATGTTATTCCAGAGGTATGTAATTGACATTAGGAACACAGCAGGACAGTAGATGGGGCATTTGCAAAAAAAAAAAAAAAAAAAAAAAAGCCTTCCCCCAACAGTTTTCAGGATAGCAATGTATTTGGACACCCTGATGCCACTTTTGCATGCTTCTATGACTGCTTTCCCTATTGGGGCCCTGGTACAAACAGCTAAGACAGACAGGTGTAAGTACAATAGGTGATTGAACAGGAAGAGATATTGGACACAACTGATGCCAGACAACTGTAAAGGGAGCAAAAAAAAAAAAAGTTCTCATCTGCTTGTTTAACGAATGTCACAAGTAGACTAGCCAGCAGTCACTGAAGTCAGTAATTATTTGCTCCCTGCAACATGCAGACTACATTAAAAGTACTAAATTCTGAGCATTATTAACTTACCCAAACACTAGCGATTCACCTAATGACTCTAGGAATGTGACAACACTGAATGCTAATGCTTTGGTAAGGCCAGAGGACAGTACTTCTCTAGCAGGTAGGCCACAAAGCTGCACCTCAGTCACTCAACGTTACCTAGCAACAGGCTTTGAGCAAAAATAAGGTACAGAGGAAGCTTCTAAGGCCTGCTGGCATCCCAGTGATGAATATGGTAATTTAGAAGAGGTGGCTTGTGCCGACTTCAGAGCAGAACATCAAGAAGAATAACGCAGCCAGCTGTGAGAGAGGTTAGCCACATAACAAAGTTAGCTGTGAGAGAGGTTAGCTGCATAACAAAACTTCCTCTTCCTGGGTTTGCAACTCTGCTGTTACTAACATACAGATCTGTTTGGATTCTTAGTTACTAAACTGTGTAGCTCTAAGATAAATATGTAAGCGCACACTACAACACATTAGCAACAAACAATATGTTCTGTTTTTCAGTATTTTGTAAAAATGTTTCCATTGTTTTTCTTTCTTTCTTTTTTTTTTTTAAATATAACTTTATTGGAATCTATTGGAATCACCCATCTTAACATGTTTTATGTGTCAAACATCTTGTATAGCACAGGACAGTGACAGTTATTAAATATTAAGGGGTCAATCATTCAATTGCTATCATAAATGTAAATATCAAAGGGTCGATCATCCAAATACTATCATTAATAACTGTGCTTTTTCTCTTATCAGTACATTCCTACTCTTGTTTTCACATCTTCTACCCTTAATTCACATCACATCTCATCTCTCTCATCCTCTTGCACACCATTTTGCAGACACTGATTCCTTTTAACTGCATGTACCTTTCTTCCTACCTTGCTTAAGATTCCAACCTCCAACAATTTTCTTTCTTTAAAAAAGTAAAAACAAACCACCAATGAGCTTAATTGGGAACCTTCGCAAACAACAGAACAATGTGACAAAAAATTAAGTCCCAGTGACAAAGATGAAGTAAAGTCCTTTAATAAAATCACAAAATAGCAGGTAAAGAACAGGTGAGCGCTTTCGCACAAAGTGCTTCTACAAACATTTCACATATTAGAACCACATTTTATACAATTTAAAACAATCAATTAACCTATCAAATAAAAACAATAATTATCCTTGGACTTAATGACAAAGTTTCTTTAAAACCTGTGTTGAAGTCCAGGTTTCTTGTTAGAAAAAGCTTTAGAATCCCCCCCCCCCCCCCGTGGATCCTCTGTGGATCCTCAGATATAACATCTACTGCTTTGAATCCAAAACTATGTGTAAAAACCAGATTCAAGTATATGTTTTGTCAAAGCATTAGTGGAATCACCTTTCCTAATGGCATATGTGTGTTCCCAAATCCTTTCATAGAACATTCTGTTGGTCTTGCCCAAATAAAAACTAGTACATTCTTTACAAGATAAACCAAGTTCTTGGTTCTACAATTCGCACTGACTCTAAAGGAAAAAATCTGTTTGGAGACCGGTTGCATGAACTCATGTGATGTATCTATGTGACAACAAAACTTACAATGCCCACAAGGGCAAGTCCCCATGGGGACCTGTTCAGTAACTACGGCCTTGCTATGGTCCCTGTAGCACAAACGTCACTTTACAGATTTTTGTTCTCAGAGCTAAATGTGGGTTTCTTACCCACCAATTCTTTTATGCGATCATCTGAGATCAGGATACCCAAAATGAAAAAAATGACATCTTTAATATATCTAATGTCACTGGCATAGGACAGTATCAGGGGTGTCTGTCTCCTACTAGACACAGTGGATCCCACATCATGTCTGTCATCCGAGAAATACGGTACAGCTCTCTCTCTCCTAAGTACCTTAACATCTCTGGTCCTTAAAAGTTGCAATGCAAAGTTCCTAGCAAAAAGTCGTAAATTAATAAAAACATCCGATAACTCAGACCTTTCAGCCACTATAAAGCTGAGGCCTTGCTTAATATTCAAGTACTTTAAACACTTCTCTTCTGCTTGCAAGATACACACAAGCACACACACACACACACACACACACACATTATATATCTATATAAATATATATATATATATATATATATATATATCTACATATATGGGTTCCCTTTGGTATCTCGAAATACTGAAATGCCAAATTTCAGTATTTCAAGACCAAACTGTCGAATCTGCAGTTGCGTGAAACTACAGAATATTGAAGCCGGAAATGTCGAAACCGTGGTACTGATGGCGCTTTAGGTAAGTGTTATGTTTTATAAGGGTTTTGGGGAGGGTTTGTGTGTATGTGCGTGTTGAGGAGTTGAAAAACCAGCAAACCGAGAATTACAACAAACCCAGAAACTTGAATCCACAAATCCAAACCAAAGATTTATTACAAATAACACTCTACAGTTCACTCAGCGCAGCCAATGAAGAGCCCGAGTCACTCGAAGATATTTTATTAAAACAAACTGCTGCGTAACAAATAAATGCTGCACAAGAATTAACGCTGCTTGTACCACTTGGCATTTTCGTAAAGCTGATGAAGTTTTTTACGAAAACGCCAAGTGGTACAAGCAGCGTTAATTCTTGTCCATCATTTATTTGTTACACAGCACTTTGTTTTGATAAAATATCTTCGAGTGACTTGGGCTCTTCATTGGCTGCGCTGAGTGAACTGTAGAGTGTTTTTTAGTTCTTAATTCACTACCATCCTTTTCATGATTTTTTGATTTATTACAAATAAAACAAGTTAGCGCTTTCATCTGGTGCGCATCACCAGACTTCTTCAGACAAACTGAAAAACACATGCAACCATATTTATATACATCACACCCCACCTGAAATTGATTAGCACTGATAAATCACCAACCAACCTTATCTTTAAGATGCCTGTCCAAATATTTAGCTATGTAACTAGTCTTGGACCACCCTGTATCTACAAATAAGGCATAATGGTGGATTAAATAGGTCCTTGTGGATCTTAGGCACCCCGAAAATTGCTAGTATTTTTGGGAAGTCAGTTGTCATGCAATTGTATTCATCAATATTAATCTGATCTTGTGTTAACATGTCAAGTAAATCACAGTCTATCTTCCAGTAAGCAATATTCACTTCACTGAGGGAGGCTTCACAATAGGTATCACTATACAGAAGATTAAACATGCTTTGCACAAACACATCCTTGTGCATCACTACCAAGCCTCCACCTTTATCAGGTTGCATAACTCTAAGATCCCTCCTACCCCTTAACTCAGCTAATAAACTGGATTCAACATCCGTAAGGTTGAAAACATAATCTTGTCTGCCTAAATAATGATGAAAGTCCATTTCACAAACTCTTTCAAATGACTTCAAAATATTGTGCGAGTCAGGGGTATAGGTACTAGGTACCCTAGTAACAGGATTATCTACATTAAAATGCATCAGTATCATTCATATGTCAAACTTTTAAATTCAAATTACGTATATACAGTTTTAAATCACAGATTAATTCAGCTAGGTTACTTTGTCTACTAGTCACAAACTTGTGCCATTTACTCAACAAATCAGCATGAGAGATAAATAAAGGAACATTTGTATAATTATAAATTTTGAAATCTTTTTTAGTGTTCATTACTATAATAGGTGGTTTAATAACAGTTACCTCTGTTGCCTGTTCGTGTTGGCATAAGGGCCATTCCTCTGCCCATGCTGTCTCCAATTGTTCCCCTGTGGATAGGGGCTCCATTGTTGATGTCTGCGGTTCCTTAATCTCTCCAAACGCCTCAGCCCTGGTATATCTAAAGGGACCATTTCCCTTTCATCTTCATGCACAACATGGCCATCACTTACTATATTTTGCTCAAAATGAACCATCCGATTGATGGAACCAGCGGGAGGTGCAGGGTAAGCTTTCCCTGCCTGGTATGCCTTCCGATCCTTGTACAACTTCTTGGCCTTCCGTTTCGAAATGAGAGAAAACACATTGTCCACTTGCTGAAAAATAGTGTCATACTGGGGTCGACACCTATCATACAATCCACTCTGATGAACATTGGAGTC